>NC_057749.1:23929524-23970357 GCF_004010195.1 Chiloscyllium plagiosum
GGGTGGGTAGCAGTGGGAGCGCGGGGACAGGGTGGGTGGGTGGGTGATGGTGGAAGCGCGGGGACTGGGTGGGTGGGTGACGGTGGGAACGCGGGGACAGGGTGGGTGGGTGGCGGTGGGAGTGCGGGGACAGAGTGGGTGGGTGGCGGTGTGAACACGGGGTGGGAGTAGAAAGTCAGCCGATATTTCCAAGAATCTTTTGTGTCTTTATACCTTGATGGCATTTGGATTTTGGTGATGAATTATGTATTCCCTATCCTGAATTGGTCTTGCATTCAATCTGTTCAACAGCATTGCTGTGGGTCTGGAGTCTCAGATAGGCCAGGCTGGGTGAAGATGACAGATTTCTTTCTCAAAGCAGGGACCAGTGGACGAGAAGATTTTTTTTTAAAATAAAATTTGTTGATGGATATCACAGTCAGCAACATTCCTTCTAATTTTCATTCCAGCTCAGCGGGTCTCTGAGGTAACAGAACCTTCTGGAACCTTGGAGCTGTTGACGGCCACCATTACTAATGGTTAGTTTTTTAAAAATTCAATCATGAGATGGGTGTGAGTGGCCAGGCAAACATTTATTGCCCATCCCTAACTGCCCTTGAGGGTCAACCATTTTGCTGTGGGTCTGGAGTCATGTAGGCCAGAGCAGGTAAGGATGGAAGTTTCCTTCCTTCAAGGGCATTAGTGAACCAGATGGGGTTTTCCAACAATTGATGGTAGATTCATGGTTGTCAATGGACTCTTAATTCCAGATTTTTATTGAATTCAGATTCCACCATCTGCCGTGGTGGGATTTAAACTGGGGTCCCCAGTGCGTTTCTAGATTAATAGTTCAGCAATAATACCACAAGATCATTGCCTCTCCAGGTTTATTCAATTCCAGATTTATTAAGTTTAATTTATACTCCACAATGGGATTTGAACCCATGTTGCCAAAGCTTTGCCCTGAGCCTCTGGAATACTGGTGCCACCTGGTTGGAAGGTGTCTTTCCTTCTGTAGCCATTCCTCCTGTGCATAAAATCCATTTGCCTTGCACTGTTTTCACTCTTTGTGTGTTATTTGCTATCTTAGAGTCTGACTATATTTTGTCCTGCGCAGTTCATCCCATAAAAGAGCAAACCCATCCATAGCCAATAAAAATTCTAGCCTTGTAATAATTCTTGTTTTAAAGCAGAAATGAGTCTGAGGCCATTTTATTTCCTTGTCGGTGTACAGGCGCGTGTTCTTGAGCCTTTGTAATGAGCTAAAGCTGCTGTGTCGGCGCAGGGAGGTGAAAGCTGATGGATTGCTGCACTGAACGGGTTCCAGACCCGCTTTCCACATAAGGAGAAGTGACACCGCCTTTCTGTCAACCTCAGCAAATACAAAACCCATGTGACCTTGAGAGCAGGGTCGGTTCTGGAGAAGGTGCCAAGCCCTGGGTCGCGGACTGTCGTGTATAAATCAAATGTCTGCTTGACCACGGTAGAAGTGATCTTTCAGAGCACAGCTCGTTTATAACTTAGCTGCTGCTGGCTTTGACCTCAATCTTGGACTGTTCCCCCCCCCCCCCCCCCCATCATTGTGATTGTTTGAGTAAAACACGCAGTATGGCATCCTGACCACGCAAGCCACTTAATTTATCGGTGGCTTGGTTTACCTCATGAGAATGCTTGCAATGAGAGGTTTTTGGCACTTTTAATTGACGCCTTATATAGTACTGTTCCTCAGCTCATCGTCAGAGGCTTCATTTAAAGATAAAGGTAGAATCAGTCAAGGCAACAGGGCCTAGAGGCAGAATCAGCTAAACATGGACCTCCGGGAGAGCCAGCCAATGATATCTATGTGCAAAAATGCAGAATGAATGAAGATACCAGAAGTAATCCTACTGTCTGGCTGCCTTCCTCCGTATCAACGTGATTTTGTCTTGTAATGTCGATCTCAAGAAGTGCATCGATGGGCTGAATGGCCTGCTTCCACACTCCAGGGGATTCCAAGATCCCCTTCTGCTTGTGGACAATCGCGCAGGAATCCAAAATCTACTGCAGTCTTTCTCATTTAACTCTGTTCATCTGCAAAGGAAGTCTTGGTGCATTGTGGGAGCATGCGCATCTTTGAGCCAGGAAGCTGCGGACTCAACAGGAGGCAACGGCCGAGTGGTATTATGGCTAGATTATTGATCCAGAAACTCAGCAAACACTCTGGGGACCTGGGTTCGAATCCGACCACGGCAGATGAATTGAATCCAGTAAATAAACATCTGGAATTTAGAATCCACTGATGACAATCCATTGCTGGTTGTTGCAAAACCTATCTGGCTCAGTAATACCCTTGAAGGAAGGAAATCTGCCATTGACTCCAGGCCTACGGCAACGTGGTTGACTTGAAGTTGCCCTCTGGCTCACACTCAAGGGATCATACCTTACCGACAATGTCCTAGTCACCAACGGCTCAGATCTAAGCTCTACATTCCTGCCATGTCCAGACATGAGTGCTGGTGGACAACTAAACATAATCGAGAGAGAAAGCTGAAGTTCAGAAGCCGTGATATTAAAGTAGCTTTGGTTGAGATGAGAAACGATGAAGGCAAGAAGTCATTTGTAAGAATGGTGTCTGAGAATATTTTTATTCTAAGTTGAGATAGATTCTTATCACTGATGAGGTGGAAGGTTTTAAGAGTATGTGGAGTAATCCGATCAACATGACTTTTACACAGCGAGTGATTCATGTGTGGAATGTACTTCCAGAGAAAATAATGGAAGGGGGTACAATTACAAAATTTAAGAGACATTTGGACAGACACATGAATAGCAAAGGTTTAGAGGCGTATGAGCCAAAGCAGGTGGGCGGGGGTAGTTTAGTTTGGAATTATGGTTGGCATGTACTGGTTGGCCTGAGGGGTCTGTTTCCGTGCTATATGACTCTCTGACTCTGAGTGAGTTTGTATATTGGATGTATTCTTGATGGAGAAGAGGTGGCATGGTGGCTCAGTGGTTAGCACTGCTGCCTCACAGTTGCAAGGACCCGGGTTCAATTCCAGCCTCGGCTGACTGTGTGGATTTTGCACGTTCTCCCCGTGTCTGTCCGGTTTCCTCCCACAGCCCAAGGTTGTGCAAATTAGGTGAATTGGCCGTGCTAAATTGCTCATAGTGTTCAGGGATGTGTAGGTTAGGGGCATTAGTTAGCAGTAAGTGCGGAATAATGGGTGCGAGGAATGGGTCTGGGTGTGTTACTCTTGGGAGGGTCGGTGTGGGACTTGTTGGGCCGAAGGGCCTGTTTCCACACTGTAGGGACTCTAGGATTTTAAGAGAATATTGAGGGATTCTATGATTAATGTTCTTGACTTCTAAAGGGCCGAGATAATGTTGACTATGGTTTCACCTTGTCTGGACTGTAGAATGAGAGAACATACCTGCATTGGAAGCGGGTATATTCGACACCAATCCACGGAAACAACATGGCAGCGAGTGAGTATTAAAGCACCAGGACAGGCCGCAGAGGGAAATGGATGATGTGGATTCATCCCAATGCAAAATCAAATGGCCTTCTTTTGGAGATGAAGATTTTCCGATAAAGTTGATGAGTCATTGGAGACGTGGCACAGTGAATGTGGGCGTGCATTTGGGAGGAGCAGTTGATTTGGATCTTTAGCTCCCAATGTTCTCCGAAGCTGGTGGTGGAGGGGGTGTTCTTTTCATGTCGTGTCTGGCTCTGTTGTAGGCTTTGATAGAGAGAGAGAGATCTGTGAGATAATCAGGAGGTCCATCACTGTCATACCTTGTGATCACCAGGAGAGCAGAACAAGCTCAACTGTGGACTTCTCATATTCACCGACAGCTGTGAAAGTATTCACAGGCTAATCGGTCTTGTGCAGGTTTTTCAGTTCGCTCTTGTCGAGTGTGTTTTGCAAATTTAAAATCACGCTGCCGATAGTTTTGAAGAAAGCCGGTTCAGTTATTAACAATTGCGCAAATAATAAATTTCAACCTTCTGTCGCAACCATGTTTGAACTGGATGTGTTTGAATGTTGGAAGGCACAATGTCATTTTATTGTGTTCCCGTGGAGAACCAACCTCACCAGAGAGTGCACTGAAGTTTTCACCCTCTCCTTCACTGACAGCACCATGCTCAGAATCTGAGCTCTGTTCCAATGTGGGTTTGAGATTTCCTCCATAAATTGGGCCATTGGCTTACCTTCGCCAGTAGATATGAGACAGCTACTGTGTTTGCTTTCAAGGGTTTACACAGAGACGCTTCTATGCTTTAAGTTCCCTGCAAACCCAAGGGGTGAAGAAATCTCCGGAGGGACTGCTGCTATCCCAAATCAACTCGGCGAGGAAACCTCACATCCATTTCCAGATTGGCAGATGCCTGGTTGGAAGTTTGGAGTGTCAGGGTGTAGTGGCTAAGGTGCTTCGGGTGATCTGTGATGTGGCAAGAAACTTGAAGACATCACACTGTTGGTGTGGGAATGTTCATCAAGGTGCACATTGCAATGTCAAGGCTGAGCCTGTGCTGTGGTGCCAATGGATATGATACGTGGTGGTTGTAGCAAGGCTTCAGTCTACCTTCTTACCAGTGCTGAGCATTTCAAGGACGCAAGGCCAAGGATGAAGTATATCACATTTGTGAGAGTGTTCACTCCCCACCTTAGCTGCTCACTTCCCTCATTATTTTGTGGCGATAGACCAGAACTTGACACCAGCCTGAGCTGCCTCTTGTTAAGCGAATGTGGCGCACGCACGTTCTGCCAATCCTATGAAAGAAATGCTAGGATCTGCAGCGGGCAAGCTTCTGAGTCGAAAAGTGTGGTGCTGGAAAAGCACAGCAGATCAGGCATTATCCGAGGAGCAGGAGAGTCGACGTTTCGGGCATAAGCCCTTCATCAGAAACATCCTTGAATGTTAGTGAGTTTCGAAAATATCAACTAGCCACAAAGTGACATGACACACTCTCACTAGTATCCTTACATACGGATGAGGAAGAACACCACTTCTACTGGGACAACACATCCATCCTAGGACAAACCAAACAGACACACGTACGAGAATTCCCAGAAGCGTGGCATTCCAACCAGAACTCCATCAACTTGGATCCTGTTTACCACCCCCTGAGAAAAATAACAGGAAATGACACCACCATCAGAAACGATGTCACCACGGGAAATGACATCACCAACCCAACTAAAATCAAACATATAAATAGAAAACAGGGCTACACCACCAGTGCTTCATCCGGAGGCTCACTGAAGATGTTACCTAATATGGTGACGAAACGTCTGAAAACGACCCTTCCAGCTCAGCGAGCAAACCTACATCCAGATCCTTGAATGTTGCCTGACCACATTCCTGATGAAGGGTTTTGCCCGAAACGTCGAGTCTCCTGCTCCTCGGATGCTGCCTGACCTGCTGTGCTTTTCCAGCGCCACACATTTCAACTTTGGCTCTCTGGCATCTGCAGTCCTCACTTTCTGTCAGTGGGCAAGCCAGTGATAGGCTTGAGCAATAACTGTACAGCGTCAAAGGGAACTGCAAGTGTGGGTTCAGATGAGCCAAGTCCCACCTGACCAAGTTTGTTAATGACCTTAGAAAGATTTAGAGGAGAAATAGAACTGATTGTCAGACAATTCGGCATTCCCGAGGACTTGTGAGCCAAGTGTTTGAGGAAAAAAATGGGATGAAGCAACCACAGGCATTGGGTTTCAGGAGGGTAAAGTGTTGTCATTTCTGCCTTTGGCCAACCTGTTCCATCTCTGTGAAATTGTCTACTGCTTTCTCTGTTTTATTAGCACTTCCCTCCGCAGTGCAGCCATTTTCAGTGTTTTATAGGTAGGCTTCACTTCGTCAAGCCCGTGTGTAACTTCAGAGCTGGTACTGGGGCTGCACCAGACTGTGAGATTGTTATTGGGAATCCGGGTCGGGCAGGGACCAAAGGCAGACCCAGTTGGAGGACCCAACCAAAACTAACCAGTCACATTACTGATTGCAAGCCTGTTGCTGGTCAGACACATGACCCTTGTACCATGTCAAGTGGCTGTTATTTTGTGTAAATGTTGGAGACACACACTCTACTTTTTCTCAAGTTTAGTACATGATCGTGTTTCAGCCTTGCTTTACTTCCGAATTTATTAGCCCTTCCTGGAGTCCAGGTAATGAGGAGGGAGTTCCTGAATGTACATAAAAAATGTGTCTGTAATGTTTCTGACTGTAAACTTGTAGAAGTTTCCATTTATTTACACCATGCCACAGCAATGCAAGCTGTTATTACTAATGGGCACAAAGTGATCTGTTGGAGTTTTGATTGAGGTTTTCACAGTTAGGAGAGGGCTGGATCGATTAGGTCAGGAGAAGCTGCTCCAGTTGGTAAAAGGAATGAAAGGCAGAGGGCACAGATTGAAAAATAAGCAACCATAATGTGAGAAACAACTTGGCAGCACTCTGTCAGCACTGATCCTCCACAGTGTGGCACTCCCTCAGCACTGATCCTGTCACAGTGTGGCACTCCCTTAGCACTGACTCTCCAACAGTGCAGCACTCCCTCAGCACTGACCCTCTCACAGTGCGGCACTCCCTCAGCACTGATCCTCTCACAGTCTGGCACTCCCTCAGTACTGACCCTCTGATAGTTCAGCACTGACCCTCAAACAGTGCGGCAGTCCCTCAGCACTGACCCTCGGACAGTGCGGCAATCCCTCAGCACTGACCCTCGGACAGTGCGGCAATCCCTCAGCACTGACTCTCTGACAGTGCAGCACTCCTTTAGTACTGACCCTCCATCAGTGCTGACCCTCTGATAGTGCAGTATTCCCTCAGTGCTGACCCTCCGATAGTGCAGTATTCCCTCAGCGCTGACCCTCCGACAGTGCAGCACTCCCTCAGCACTGAGCCTCCGACAGTGCGGCACTCCCTCATCTCTGACGCTCCGACAGTGCGGCACTCCCTCAGCACTGACCCTCCGACAGTGCAGTATTCCCTAAGCACTGACCCTCCGACAGTGCAGTATTCCCTAAGCGCTGACCCTCCGACAGTGCGGCACTCCCTCAGTGCGGTACTCCCTCTGTACCAATCCTGTAACAGTGCAGCGTTCCCTAGGTACCCACTCTCCGACAGTGCAGCGTTCCCTATGGGCTGACCCTCTGATAGTGCAGCGCTGTCTGAGCATGGACCCTCTGACAGTGTGTAGCTGTCTCATTGCTCATCCTCTGAGCATGAGGCACTGAGTGGGTGCTGACCTTCTGACAGAGTCACACTGTACTGAGAGTGCCAGCTGGACTATGTACCCACGTCCCTGAAATGAGACTTGAAGCCACAGCCTTCTATCCCAGAGCAGTGTGTGCTTCCCATTAGATTACTTACAGTGTGGAAACAGGCCCTTCGGCCCAACAAGTCCACACCGACCCGCCGAAGCGTAACCCACCCATTCCCGTACATTTACCCCTTTACCTAACACTACGGGCAATTTAGCTTGGCCAATTCACCTGACGTGCACATCTTTGGACTATGGGAGGAAACCAGAGCACCCGGACGAAACCCTCGCAGACACTGGGAGAATGTGCAAACTCCACACAGACAGTCGCCTGAGTCGGGAATTGAACCCGAGTCCCTGGCGCTGTGAGGCAGCAGTGCTAACCACTGTGCCACCGTGCCGCCCTAATGAACGCGGAATGGTTGGTTTTGGTGGGTGATGTGCAAAGTGAACCCAACTCTATTTAATTGATCACTCTGCTTTTCTATTTGGAATGAAAATAATTTCTGATCCTGGCTTTGAATCACTTTCCTCAAATAACTCTCCCCAGATATCTATAATCCAGCCAGTCATGAAGCAGTCCGAGAATTTAAGGCCAGATTGAAGATGTCAGTGTGTGACAGGATGTGATGTTGGAGGTATTTTCCAGCTTCTATCTGTAAATGAAGTGGATTGCTGTGACTGTTGATTCAGCATCCATCACTGCCTCAGGATTAGATGTCAAATCAATGGAAGAAGCTGTCAATGAGCTTTCCTGCTGTATTTCTCACCATGCTCCGTGAAGAGTAATTGCTCGCATTGTAAGGCGTCTTGTTAGATCATCGTGCAGTGAATACTCTTCTCAGGCCCTACATCTGTTGGCATCTCAGGATCACTCAGAATTGCCGAGAAAAGACACGTTAATTGGCGCATTCCCCATGGTAACGCCTCGACCAATCAGAGTCGAGTTGCTAACCAGTGAGCGCTCTCCTCTCATCCATTATGAATGTGGTTCCCCCTCCCCAACATGTTGGCATTCTTGTGAATTGTCCTGATGACTGCAAGATGAAAAAAAATTGTCAGAATATCTTTTCCCAGCAATGCTCAGGTTCTGAACAACCAAACAATGATTTATGAGGAAAATGTTCATTTTGATCCCATTGGTAATTTTTCGGAATTTACCTCCCATTGTGTAGTGCTTGATCGTTCTGTTGCTTTTCATAGAATCCCTACGGTGTGGAAGCAGGCCATTTGGCCCGTCAAGTTCACGCCGGTCCTCAGAAGAGCATGCCACCCAGACCCACCTCATTCCTGTAACCCTGCATTTAGCATGGCTAATCCATCTAGCTTGCACATCCATGGGCAATTTCCTACGGCCAGTCCACCTAACCTGCCCATCTTTGGACTGTAAGAGGAAACAAGTGCACCCGGAGGAAACCCACACACGGGGCGAATGGAATCGAAGCCAGGTCCCTGGCACTGTAATGCAGGAGTGCTAACCACTGAGCCACCGTGCTGCCCATGGTTGATTCTCAAGTTGATCTGGATGACTGTCTTTGTACACTCCATGGGTTACTTTCGGGAAGAATGCGACCATGAACTGCCTGTAGATTCCCTTTCAATTCCTGATTTTATGAGGGATGGCTTGGCCAGCATTTATTGCCCATCCCTAATTGCCCAGTTAAGAGTCAACCACATTGCTGTGGGTCTGGAGTCACATGTAGGCCAGACCAGCGAAAGACATTAGTGAACCAGGTGGGTTTTTCCAACAATCAACAATGGATTCACAGACACCATTAGCCGCTTTATACCAAATTTTCATTAGATTCAATTTTTACCATCTTCCATGGCGGAATTCAAACCGGGGTCCTCAGAGCATTGCCTGGGTCTCTGGTTTAACAGTCCAATGATAATACCACTAGGCCATTGGTTCCCCATTTGGGAATGCATCACCTCTTTTTATTTTACAGTGTCACCGGGCCAAAATCCTGGAGCTCCGCTGAGCAGCATTGAGGTTATACCTATACCCCAAGGATGGTAATGATTCAAGATAGTGGCTCACTACCGCCACCTCAAGGGAAAGTGGAGGTGTGCAATAAATGCTGGCCGTTGTTTGGTTAGAGTGGTCCAGGAAAAGCACAGCAGGTCAGGCAGCGTCCGAGGAGCAGGAAAATCGACGTTTTGGGCAAAAGCCCTGGCCTGGTCAGTGATGCCCGCATGCAGTGAAGGTGGTAATAAGTTTATATTGGTGCGAGAATGAATCTCTCTTGGTTTGTTTCCCCAGGCGTGGTGAGGGCCTGATCTCCGTTCGCTTGGCACCATGGTGGCCCTCTCGCTGAAGATTTGTGTCCGCCAGTGTAATGTCGTCAAGACGATGCAGTTCGAGCCCTCCACTGTGGTTTACGATGCCTGTCGTATAATCCGAGAGCGTGTGCCCGAGGCACAGATGGGCCAAGGTGAGAGCACACGTCCTGATCTATTACTTGGCTGTTGGTTTTATGCTCGCTTTTTCTGTCACGGGCACCCGTTGTCACTCAGTCTCTGTGTAATAAAGAAATGTCCCAGTGCAGAAGTGAATGGGTTAATCAATCAGCAGTATAACAACTACTTGGATTTATACGTTGACTGTTCATGTACAGTGTATCCAGGCACATCAGAGGCCAGACATCAAGCCTTGTGTCAGGTAAAGGCAGGATCGAGGTTGTATTTACTGCGGTGGAGCGGCACGTCAAGAAGTCTATGGGGGGGTGGGGGGACTTCCAGAACTTTAGGTCTCAGCTGAGGTAGAGCCAGAATTTGAAGGAATTGCGCAGATCGTGGTGAGTTGTGAGGTGGGGGTGTGGGTGGGGGTGTTGTGGACTGCAGAAAATTCCAGAGAATGTGAGTGAAGTCCCGCAATAATCCAAGACAAGGATGACTATCGACACCTATTGAGGTGTTGCTGGTCTGGAACTGGTGGAGGTCCATGTTTTGGGAACTGGTACAAACTGAGCGAGGCAGCTCTGAGTAAATCCACTGCTGTGGGCCTGAGGTGAGATAACTGAAGAGAGTGTTGTTTGTTAATATAGCAAGAATTAAGCAGGCAATCAAAATTATTGAATGTAAGTATAAAATAGGATCATCGAATCTTCACTGTGTGGGAGGAGGTCATTTGGCCCATCAAGTCCACACTGACCGTCCTAAAAGCATCCCATCCAGAGCCACTCCATTCCAATAATCCCACATTTCCCATGGCTAATCCATCGAACCTATACGTCCCTGGACACTATGTGCAATTCAGCACGGCCAATCCACCTAACCTGCACATCTTTGGATTGTGGGAGGAAACCCAGGCAGACACGGGGAGAATGTGCAGACTCCACACAGACAGTCACTGTGAGGTAGCAGTGCTAACCGTTGAGTCACCGGACTGTCCCATCGGAACAAAAGGGGGAATAGGTTGAACTGGTGTATGAAGGAGCTGTTAGACTGAGTAGTTAATAAACTTTCTACTTGCAATGAAAAGCATCTTAGTTTCTAACTCTCAGGCTGGCTTGGATTCAAGTTGACATTACTCGCCTCGAATTGTCAAAACTGACAGCTTGAATCTATGTTTTTGCTCAGTGAGAATTATGAGGAATTCTGCAAAGAGATTACTGCACAGGGGAGGAAAGGAAGGGAATTGTACATCCACATTCCTAGTTGATGTTCCAGTCTAAAAATGGTCCTTCCATTTGATGGGGGGGGGGGGGCCTGGTTAATCCTGGCTCCAAATGCCTGAAGAACCAGGAAAGGAGAGGCAATTCCCGAAGTCAATTTCCAGCAACATGGCCCTTTGGCATTCGGGGCCTGTAGCAGTGAGAGCCGGGGGAGAACGTGCAGGAGGAGAGAGGGAACCTGAGAGGACAGAAGGAAAGGGCAGCGGCAGACTGGGACTGTGAAGAAGGGGGTTGGAGAATACGTCAAGGGGAGGCCAGCATTTTAGGAGGAGTAGGCAAGGGGTGGGGAGAAGAGGGCAGGGAAGGAGAGGAGAAATATCAATCGAGGAGTGGTCATGGGAGAGGTGGTGGGAAGATCAGGAGGAGACGGGAGCTGGACTAACTGACTGTTCTGAGCTGTACTTTGGAACAGGCACCAGGGTACAAATGCAAAGTTTTGTTTTTAATTTCACGTTTTTGTCTTTGAATGAGCTGTCGTTTTTGGATACAAGTGCAAGTTGATTCATCGCAGAACTATTTTGAGGTCTTGTTTATTTCTGTTTTACAGCCTCGGATTATGGATTGTTCCTGTCCGATGACGATCCAAGGAAAGGGATCTGGCTTGAATCTGGCCGCACTCTGGATTATTATATGCTTCGTAATGGGGTCTGTCTAATCTTTTTCTCGGCTTTATGAAATATTAAGACTGTCAATCAGGATCATAGTGTGACACACTTGTATGTACCAGAAGCTATATATAATAACACGTAGAGTCCGATTCTCTGCAGACAGAGAACATGTATGCTGACTGCACCTAATCCATTTCGGGGCAATGCCTTGACTGATTGAAGTCGACCTGCCTTGCTTAAAATTTAAACACAGCTTGGCAGTTAACTTTCAGTCATAACTAGGCGGAAGTGAGGACTGCAGTTGCTGGAGATTAGGGTCAAGATTAGAGTGGTGCTGGAAAACCACAGCAGGTCAGGCAGCATCCGAGGAGCTGGAAAATCAACATTTCAGGCAGGAGCCCTTCATCATTCCTGATGAAGGGCTCCTGCCCGAAACGTCGATTTTCCTGCTCCTCGGATGCTGCCTGACCTGCTGTGGTTTTCCAGCACCACTCTAATCTTGACTCATGTCAGTCATAACTAGCTGCTGCACTCTTCATGACAACCAACCCACGAGCACTTGGACAGTATTGCTTTCCCCTCAAATTGGTATTTCTTGCGAATTGTCCTGATGAGTGCAAGACAACACCATTCAACAAAATGTGTATTGGTTTTCAGCAGTACTCAAGTTCTGAGCAGCTGTTGATGAAAAGCTGTGAATAAATCCTAGTCACCTTTCTAATATCTTCTGCCTGTTGATTTTTTTATTGGAGTTTTCATAGTGCAGCAAGGGTTAGATGGTTTGGTCGAGTTGAGTATGATTGGGAAGAGTCTGACTTCATAGATCAGGATTGAGAGTTACATCACAGCAGAGATAGTGGAAGCTCACGGCACAGATCTTCACTGTCATTTCTGTGGGAAGCTTCACTTGATATTGATTCTCAGTGTGTTCCTTGAGGATTTCCTTGTATTTGTAGTCTCCCATTCATAGATTCATACAATGATGAAGCACGGTGTGAGGCCATTTGGCCCATCTTGCTGGTGTTAGCTAGGAGAAAGTGAGGACTGCAGATGCTGGAGATTAGAGTCGAAGAGTGTGGTGCTGGAAAAGCACAACCGGTCAGGCTTTTTGGAACCGGCATAATATTAGTCCCACTTCCTTGATGTCCCCCTACACCCTGAAATTTCTTTTCCTCTTGAAGTGTTTATCCAATTCCCTTTTGCCGAATCTGTTTCCATCTCTTGCCCAGACAGAAGGTAACAGATTGCAGCTCATTGGGTAGTTTGCATCTGAGTGAACATCTTGGAGCAGGGCACTTCTCATTGACTCAAACAAAAGCAAAATATTCATGTTCTTAACAATTGGTCAAACATTTGGTTCAAGCACTTCCCATCGCATCAGGAACTGTTCAGTGACTGTTGAGGCCTGAAACTGTTTCTGGTTGGAGGTGGGGAGAGCTGCCAGATGTGATGAGTCACCACGTGGAGCCCTGCCCAGAGATTTTACAAACTTTCCACTCATTTCTTTTTGTAATTTAATGCTCATTGTAGTTTAATGAAGAACAATTCCTTTCTGACAGTGAACATGTGTGAGCTGGTGGTTTAGTGGTAATACCACTGAACGAGTAATAATCCCAGTGATGTTCAGGGGGCAGCGGTTCATATCATACCTTGGCACAGGGTGCAGTTTGGAGTTCAGTGCAAGTCTGAAATAGAAAGTACGTCTAATGATGATCATGTAACCACTGATTGCTGTAAAAACGCATCTGGTTCACTCGTGTCCTTTAGAGAGGAGAATCTGCCGTCATTACCTGGTGTGGGCTGCAGGACGGACACCATGTTGCTGGTGTATAGGACATTGGTGATGCCACTTTTGGAATGCTGCATTCATTTCTGGTCTCCCAGCTATAGCAAGGATGCTGTTAAACTTGATTTGGAGGTGCTGGTGTTGGACTTGGGTGTACAAAGTTAAAAATCACGCAACACCAGGTTATAGTCCGACAGGTTTATTTGGAAGCACGAGCTTTCGGAGCGCTGCTCCTTCATCGGGTGGTAGTGTGAGTTTTAACATTGTTAAACTTGAGAGGGCTCAGACAAGATTCACAAGGATGTTGCTGAGACTGGAGGGTTTGAGTTATAGGGAGAGCCTGAATAGGTTGGAGCTATTTTCCCTGGAGTTTCGGAGGCTGAGGGATGCCCTTCTAGAGGTTTATAACATCATGAGGGGCATGGATAGGGTGAATAGCTAGGGTCTTTTACCCCCAGGGTAGGGGAGTCCAAAACTAGAAGGTTTAGGCTTAAGGCGAGAGGGGAAAGATTTAAAGAGGACCCGACGGGTAACATTTTCACGCAGAGGGTGGTGCGTGGATGGAACAAGCTGCCAAAGAACATGGTGGAGGCTTGTACAATGTCAACATTTAAAAGGCATCTCGATGGGTATATGAATAGGAAGGGTTTAGAGGGATATGGGTCAAGTGCTGGAAAATGGGACTAGATTAGGTTGGGATGTTTGGTTGGTGCACACAAGATGGACCGGGTGATCTGTTTCCATGCTGTATGACTCTATGATTCAAAGTTTGTGAGAAGATTTGTAGCTCGGGTGCTCGTTGTTGTGGTTCTGTTCGCCGAGCTGGGAATTTGTGTTGCAGACGTTTTGTCCCCTGTCTCGGTGACATCCTCAGTGCTTGGGAGCCTCCTGTGAAGCGCTTCTGTGATCCTTCCTCCGGCATTTGTAGTGGTTTGTATCTGCCGCTTCCGGTTGTCAGTTCCAGCTGTCCGTTGCAGTGGTAGGTATATTGGATCCAGATCAATGTGCTTATTGATTGTCTGGACTCTATGATTCCAGACCCACAGCAACATGATTGACTCTGAACTGCCCTCAAGGCAATTAAGGATGGACAATAAATCCTGCTGTAGGCAGTGATGAACATGCAATGAACAAATAGGGAAATGAAAGGGATTGAGATGGAAATTTTAAGTTATAGAATCCTTACAGTACGGAAGCAGGCCATTAGGTCTTCAA
Organism: Chiloscyllium plagiosum; assembly: GCF_004010195.1. Lineage (NCBI taxonomy): Eukaryota > Metazoa > Chordata > Chondrichthyes > Orectolobiformes > Hemiscylliidae > Chiloscyllium > Chiloscyllium plagiosum. The sequence continues at coordinate 23,944,033 of NC_057749.1, forward strand.
GTCCCACCTCCGACCCCATCCCTGTAACCCTGCATTTCCCATGGCTAACCCATCAAGCCTGCACATCCCAGGGTGCTGCAGACAATTTAAGGGAGATAGGTTGCCAACTCGCGGAGCATTTCAGAGAACATCTCTGGGATACGCACCAAACAGTCCCACCGCCCTGTGGCAGACCACTTCAACTCCCCCCTCCCACTCCACCAAGGACATGCAAGTCCTGGGCCTCCTCCACCACCAAAACCTAACCAACTGACGCTTGGAGTAAGGACGTCTCATCTTCTGCCTTGGAACCCTCAAACCACCACAGCATCAATGTCGATTTAACCAATTTCCTTATCTCCCCTCTCCCCCACCTCATCCCAGATCCAACCCTCCAACTCGACATCACACTCTTGAACTGTCCTACCAGGACATCGTCCTCGTCCTTCCCACCTGTATGCTCCACCCTCAGCTCTGACCTATCACCATCACCCCACCCCCACCTGCATCTATTTATCCCCTTCCGAGCTACCTAACATCCACCACTCAGCCTCTGATGCTCCCAGCCCCAGCCTATTAAGCCTCTCCCTGTAGCTCAAGCCCTCCAGCCCTGGCTAATTTGGGGTTTCCCAACTGGGGGCCGCGACATGAGATTTTTGGGGCGCAGGATCTTCAACGGGAAGCTATGGCTGAAATCAAACTCAGACTGTGTGCTCACAAAATCCTCAAACGCCTCGTGCTTTCTCTCACAGTTGGGCTGTTGCAGCAGATGAACTTCAGACAATCTTCACCACACTGAACTTCCCCTTCCCTCTCCCTCTCCCAAGCCAGGGGCTGATGGTTAGCATTCACTCCTCCCTGCTGTGACTCCATTTTACCCCTCCTAGAGTTTGTGGCACCCTACGGTTTGGGACAAGTTTGAGCTGCTGAGTGAGCAGGACAGGGGGTATTTTAGCTCCTCAATGGGCAAGGGTCCACAGTTTAGCTTGAATAACACATCCCTGCACTCCCACAACAATCACGGACATTAACACCCTCCTCCCCCACGTTTTCCCCAGGAGTTTATAAAATCATGAGGATAGGATAAATAGACAAGGTATTTTCCCTGGGGGGGTGGGGAGTCCAGAACTAGAGGACATGGGTTTAGGGTGAGAGGGGAAAGACATGCAAGAGACCTAAAGGTCAACATTTTCACACACAGGGTGGTACGTGTATGGAATGAGCTGCCAGAGGAAGTGGTGGAGGCTGGTACAATTACAGCATTTAAAAGGCATTTGGATGGGTAAATGAATAGGAAGGATATAGAGGGATATGGACCAGGTGCTGGCAAATGGGACTATAATGGTATCTGGTCGGCATGGACGAGTTGGACCGAAGGGTCTGTTTTCATGCTGCACATCTCTATGACTCTAGAATGTTCCGGAAAGGAGGAGAATGTGTTCAGGAATCAATTGAGAAGAAACTTAATATGGTGCAAGAGTCTGTTAATGGAAATTGTTGGATTAAGTGTCACAATATGGGCACATGGCCATAAGATAGCGGAGCAGAAATTAGGCCATTCGGCCCATCGAGTCTGCTCTGTCATTCGATCATGGCTTTGTCAACCCCATTGTCCCACTCCCTCCCCGTAACTTTTGATCTCCTTGGCAGTCAAGATTTTATCTATCTCTGTCTTAAATATACTCAGTGACCTGACCTCCACAGCCTCTGTGGCAATGAATTCCACAGATTGACCACTCTCTGGCTAAAGATGTTTGGCAGTCACAAACCCTGATGAACAAGGCAACAGATAGACGCCATGTTAGCATGATGGTGACTGACGCTATTAGGAAGTGATGTCATAGCTGCTGACCGACTGTAATGGAGAACGAGGGACCAGAGTGGGGTGGAAATTAGTTACAAACATGCAGTAAGGTGTTGACTCCATCTCCAAATGAACAATCCGTTGATCAGCGAGTGAAGTCTGTCTTTTACATTGATGTAGAGGTTTGCCCTTTGACCCAGAGTAACTTCAAGGGGAAGGATCAAATCCCAGAATGCATAGCTGCATGTTGCCAAGGAAGTAGGATTGGTGGGCTGTAGCTGAATCGGGTTACGTAGCTCCCAAGCTGCAAGGAATGATTGGCTGCTTGGGTTAAGGGCTTGGAATCCTAGGCATGGGAGGAATTTGACTGACAAATGAAGCAAACCTATTTCAGAAACCCCACCTGTCAAAGAAAGCAGGAATGCTGTTAGTGAGTTCAATGCCTTCTCATTTCACTCTATCAGACATCTCACTATGAAGGTTAGTGCCTGTGTTGGCAATTTATGTTGTCTTGTTAATCCCGTGATTAATGTTTGTTAAAGTTTTTCTTTCAGGTTGAGAAACAGGTGTTGGCTATAAAATGACAAGCAGCAATACTGGCGATGGAGGCTAGTGAAAGGAGCTGTAAGACTTAGGAGTCAATAAACTCCACCCACACAGGAAGGTGTCTTGGCTTCCTGCCTCACTGGCTTCCTTGGATGCAGGTTGACAATTTAGGTCGTTGACTGTGTGGCCATTTATCAAGACCATCGAAAAACATAGAAAATAGGTGCAGGTGTAGGCTATTCGGCCCTTCAAGCCATGACTGACCTGCAACGTAATTCCAAATACCACTGTGCAGCAGTTGTTTGTTTCTGGGCTAGTATCTAGAGGCTAAAACTGATGATCTAGAGACGTGATTTCAAATCCCAGCATGCAGCTGATGTCAATTTAAATCTGAAATAAGCTTACATACCATCACGTGTTTCAAACTCTTTAAATTTCTGTTCTAATTGGATTTATTTTCATCTTCATTTCTTTTGAGTAATGAATTTCTGTTTTATTGTTAGACTCGAATCTGCAGTATTGTGTGTTTGTATTTCAGTGAGGCACGAATTCTATAAAATGAAAAGAAAGTGCAGTCAAGCCAGATTTCAATCTGAGATCTGATTTGCCCTACAATGACATCAATGGGAATCAGACAAATGCTATAGTGAAGAATTAGATGGGTTAGCTGGCCTCCGCCTTGTCTGTATGGTGCACGGCTAGAAATTGAACTGGCCTGTAGCATAAGCTGTGATGTTAGCCTGTCATTCATTCTTGGTGAAAGCTTATTAAGGGTTGGGGAGACTTCCTACTTGGATATTGAACTGGTTCATGTACTTCCTTGAGTTTGGTGAACATGATTTAGGTCCTATCAATACGTTATAGGACAATGTTTTCTTTAATTTGTTCGTGGGACATGGGGAGTGCTGACAAGGAGAGCATTTAGTACCCATTCATAATTGCCTTTGAACTGAGCGGCTTGTTAGGTCTATTCAGAGGGCAGTTTCGAGTTGCCTACATTGCCATGGGTCTGGAGTCATGTGTAGACCAGACCAGGTCAGGACGATAGGTTTCCTTCCCGAAAGGACATTTGCGAACCAGATGGGTTTTTACAGCAAGTGAGCGTGATCACCATTTGGTTAACCTTTTATTCCAAATTTTCAACGGATTCAAACTTCTCAACCTGTCCTGGTGGGATTTGAACCTCAGGATATGGGCCTGGGATTCGAGGACTGCTCGCCCGCTGACACACCTCTACCCAATCACTTCCCTGGGGTTTTGTGATTGAACTTGTCTTGTGCTCTCCTGCCTAGGACATCCTGGAGTATAAGAAAAAGCAGAGGCCGCAGAAAGTGAGGATGCTGGACGGAGCAGTGAAGACTGTCATGATTGATGATTCCAAGACTGTTGGTGAACTACTCGTCCCTATTTGCAGTCGAATAGGTTTGTAATTCTCCCTGTCATTTTGACCAGTTTAAACAGGCTCAGAAGGTGGCCTAGCTGTGGAATTCTCTACCGCAGAAGGTTCCGGAGGCTGAGTCGTAGAGCAGGGAAACAGACCCTGCCCTCCATCTCGTCCATGCTGAACAAGTTTTCCAAACTAAACTCGTCCCACTTGCCTGCGTTTGGCCCGTCTCTAAATATATTTAAGAAAGAATTCGATTTTTAGAAGCTAAAAGGTGCCAAGGTGTATGGGGGAAACGTGAGAGTATGGCGTTAGAGAGTGGGCCAACCATGATCAAGGTGGTGGAATGGGCACAGTAAAGTGGGCTCTGACTGGATTGTAATTTCATTTTACTTGTTTCATGAGCTGACTGAGAAATTACATGAACAGAGTCCTCGTTTTTGACCCAGTGCTTTTGAGTCATAGAGTTATACAGCAGAGAAACAGGCCCTTCGGTCCAACCAGTCCAGGCCGACCATGTTCCGAAACTAAACTGCCTGTGCTTGGCTCATATCCCTGAAAATCTTTCCTATTCATCTACTTAGCCAAATGTCTTTTACACTTTGTAACTGTACCTGCATCCACCACTTCCTCTGCAAGTTCATTGCACACATGAACCACTCTCTGTGTAAAATAGATCCCCCATGTCCTTTTTAAAACTTTCTCCTCTCATCTTAAAATTATGCCCCCTCTCACCTTAGGGAAAATATCTTTGCTATTCTCCTTATCATACTCCTCATGATTTTAAAAACCTGTATAAGGTCATCCCTCAACCTCCTATGCTCCAAAGAAAAAAAGTCCCAACCTCTCCTTATTTCTCAAACCCTCCATTCCAGGCGACATCCTGGTAAACCTTTTCTGAACTCTCTCCAGTTTAGTGAAATCCTCCCTAGAACAGGCATTGAACACACGATGTCTCAGGCTGTCAGTCGCAGTTCGATAATGTGAGGGTTGGTAAAACGAATGGAAAGCAGAGGCTGGGAACCGGTCTGAACCAGAACCGACTGGAAAGAGCCAGAAGTGGGTGTGGGGAGTGAGGGAAGGGTGCTCAATGTTTCAGGTTGGAAAATCCAAGAAGCCTTCCCTCTACCTGATTTTGTGCTTCGTCTCCACTGACACTAAGTGATTGCTGTCATTATCCTTTTGTTGGGCGTACGAATCCTTTTCAGACAATTCTTTCACTCAGCCAGCTCACTGAAGAGTCTAGATTAGAGTGGTGCATCTATTCCTGATGAAGGGCTTTTGACTGAAACGTTGATTTTCCTGCTCCTTGGATGCTGCCTGAACTGTTGTGCTTTTCCAGCACCACTCTAATCTAGACTCTAAATCGATGTTTCGGGAAAAAGCCCTTCATCAGGAATAGAGCATCTATTCCTGATGAAGGGCTTTTGACTGAAACGTTGATTTTCCTGCTCCTCGGATGCTGCCTGAACTGTTGTGCTTTTCCAGCACCACTCTAATCTAGACTCTGGTTTCCAGCATCTGCAGTCCTTGTTTTTACCCAGTTCACTGAAGAATCCAGTCTCTGGAAAGTTCCCTCTCCCCAATGATCATCTCCCCTTGGTCATTTTGTAACCAGCCTGATTTTAACACCAGCGTTAGGCCGTTCAGATTTAAACAAGAAAGCTCGACATTTATTCAACAACTTTCACATCGTCGGGGTTTCCCAAAGCACCTCAGAACCAACAAAATACTTGAGGAGTCACTGCTGTTATGTGGGAAAGTTTGGCAATTGATTTGGATACAGCAAGTTCCCACATACAGCAGCGTTAGAATGACCAAATGATCTGTTTGAAGTCTTCGTTGAGGGATAAGTATTGAAACAGGAAAATAGAAAGAATAGCTTTCTCCAGATTCTATTGTGCCCACTTTTGGTCAACTTCCTTGAGAAAGGATGTACTGGCACTGGAGAGGGTGCAGAGGAGGTTCACGAGATTGATTCCGGAGTTGAGAGTGTTGGCTTCTGAGGAGATATTGAGTAGACTGAGATTTATACTCATTGGAGTATAGAAGAATGAGGGGGATCTTATGGAAGCAGATAAAACTATGAAGAGAATAGATAAGATAGAAGCAGGGAGGCTGTTCCCTCGCGGTGAAACTAGAACTAGGGGGCATAGCCTCAAAATAAGAGGGAGCAGATTTAGGACTGAGTTGAGGAAGAACTTCTTCACCCAAAAAGTTGAGGAATTCCCTGCCCAGCGAAGCAGTTGAGGCCACCCTGTTGCATGTTTTTAAGGCAAGGATAGGTAGATTTTTGAACAGTAAAGGAATTGTGGGTTATGGTGAGCGGGTGGGTCAGTGGAGCTGAGTCCACAAAAAGAGCAGCCATGATCTTACTGAATGGTGAAGCAGGCTCAAACGGCCAGACGGCCTACTCCAACTCCGAGTTATTATGTTCACTCCACCAACACAATAATGGCTGATCCACTATCTTAATGTCATACTCCCATGCTTTCCCCACATCCCTTGACAACTTTAGCTTTCAGAAATCTATCTAATTCTTTCCTAAACATATTGAGTGACTTGACCTCCACAGCCTTCTGTGGTAGAGAATGCCACAGGTTGACCACCCTCTGAATGTCTCCTCATCTCAGTCTGGAGCAGCCCATTGCATATCCTGACGCCAAGAGCCTTTGTTCCAGATCCAAGGTCAGGGAAACATCCTCCCTGCATCCCGTTGGTCCAGCGCTATCAGAATTTGATACATTTTGGTGAGGTCCTGCCCTCCTCCTCCTAGTGAGTGCATGCCCAATCATCCCAACCTCTCCTCATCCAACAAAACTGCCCTGCCAGTAACCAGTCCAACAAACTTTCGCTCCCTCTAGGAAAGCATACACTTGTTTAGGTAAGCTGAATTTTAATAAGACGAACAAGGCAGGACTTAGACCGTTAATGGTAGGGCCCTGGGGAGTGTTGTCAAACAGAGAGTCCTAATGGTTCCAGTACATAGTTCCTTAAAAGTGGCACCACAGATAGGTAATGGTAGTAAAGAAAGTGTTTGGCACACTTGCCTTCATTGCTCAGACCATTGGATTTTGGAATTGGGGCATCATGTTGCATTCGTACAAGACGTTGGTGAGGCCACTTTTGGAGTACTGCGTACAGTTTTGGTTGCCTTGTCAGAGGAAGGATATTATTAAATTGGAAGGGGTGCAGAAAAGATTGACTGGGACTAGAGGGTTTGAGTTACAAGGAGAGGTTGGATAAACTGGGACTTCTTTCACCGGAGCATAGGAGGTTGAGGGGTGACCTTACAGAGGCTAATAAAATCTGAGGGGGTATAGATAAGCTAAATAGCAGAGGTCTTTTCCCCTAGGGTAGGGGAGTCTAAAACTAGAGGGCAGAGGTTTAAGGTGAGAGGAGAAAGATGTAAAAGGGCCTCGATGGGCAACGTTTTCATACAGAGGATGGTTTATATGTGGAATGAACTGCCAGAGGCAGTGGCAGATGTAGGTACAATTATAACATTTATAAGACATTTGGAGATGTACGTGGATAGGAAAGTCTGAGAGGGATATGGGCCAAATGCAGGCAAATGGAACTAGTTTAGTTTGGGAGACTTGGTCAGTATGGACGGGTTGGACCGAAGGTCTGTTTCCGTACCCTGTGCCTCTATGTCTTTCTTATCAAAACTGCACAGAATATTCCAGGTGATTAGCTAGAACTCTGAGGGGAGCGCCCCTGCTATTCATCGAAATATTGAGATCTTTGACCCCCCCCACCCCTCCCCGGCCACCTTAGCGGGTGAATGAGGCCTCAGAATAAGGCCTCATCTGATACCCCAACAGTGCAGTGCTCCCTTGGTACTGGAGAGGGAATTGAGCCCACAACATTCTGACTGCAAGATGAGCAAGTTACCCACTGTGTGCCACAAGTGGTCACCCCTGGCACTTGACGTTGAAGTCTTTGGACACTCCCTCCACCGTCCGACGATCTTCGCCCGTCCCCAGTAAACCCTGGTCATATTCCTCTAATTTGCAGGCATCACGAATTATGAAGAGTACTCCTTGATTCAAGACATCATTGAGGAGAAAAAGGAAGATGGAACAGCAACGCTGAAGAAAGACAGAACACTACACCGGGATGAGAAGAAGATGGAGAAATTAAAAGCAAAGCTTCACACTGATGATGATCGTAAGGCCCGTGTTCGTTTAGAATGGAAGATGGGTTCTTCAAACGTTCTGGGTCATTGATGGCACCTGGAATCAATTTGAAGTATCATTGAAAATGCAATAACTTAGGGAATAGTCTTAAAGAAAAATACTTACTCAGCTGCCAAAATTCCTTTAGGATTTAAAAATCTTTGGGTTATATTTTCGGCAGCTATTGAGTAATTGGGACTCTCCCAATTCCACTACCTGGGGTGAAGATCAAATTGGTAAAGTCAAACAGTGTGCCTCACAAAATTGGACAGCTCTTTCACAGGGCTGACATATGCCGAGCGGGCAGAAGGGTGGAGAGGTTCTGTGATCACCTTCTTGTGAAGTTTCAGACCTGGTTGAAGGCAGTGCACAGGGAGGGGGGGAGCTATGATCCTTAATGGGTTGGACCCAATAGAGGGGGAGCGACGAGTGAGGATGGTGTTGGCTGATGTTTGTGTCTCCGACAGTGAATTGGTTGGATCACAGTCGGACCTTCCGAGAGCAGGGCGTCGACGAAAACGAAACACTGCTGCTAAGACGCAAGTTCTTCTACTCTGACCAGAATGTCGATTCCCGAGACCCAGTACAGCTGAATTTGCTGTATGTCCAGGTACAGGGTCCCTTTCACTGGTTGCTTCACTGCCTGGGGAGACATGGGGTTGAGCCTTATTAGAGAAACTTATGAATCCGACGATTCTTGAAAGTGGGTTTGCAGCCTTGGTGCCGAATTACAATTGTGGCCATCTTACAGGCATAAAACAGGCACTTAAGCACCTCCCAGCAGGGTCTTCTGCCAGTTCAGGCTTCAGCCAGTATCTCGGCTTCTCCCTCTGGACTCTCCCCGGAGAATTAGAATTCCCATTTCCCCACTAGTAAAAGAAAACTAGTCGCTGTGGGAAAATGTTTTTTCTCGCATCGCCCTTTCTTCATTTGCATGTCACTTTAAATGTACATCCCTCTCGTTCTTGTTCCTTTTTTGAGCGAGAACAGCTTCACCCTCTCTACTCTATCCAGCCTGCTCATCATTTTGAACGCCTCTGGCAGGAATCCTCCCAGCCACCTTCTCTCCAAGGAGAACAGTCCCAACTTCTTCAATCAATCAGCATCAGTAAAGTTTCTCATCCCCGGATTTATTCTTGTAACTCCTGTCTGCCTGCTGTCCAATGCATTCACATCTTTCCTATAATTGTCACGCCCACAACTGTGCATAATACTCGAGCTGACACGGTCACTCCCACTATCACTCTCTCTCCAACTCTTTCACTCTCAATCTTTCCCTCTCTAACTCTCACTGATACCCTTTCTGTCTCAAGGTCACTTGCTCGCTCTCATTTGCACTTATTCTCATTGTCAGTCACTCACGTTATTTCTTTCTCACTTTTTCTCTCTTTATCCCTCTCTCACCCTCTTCCTCTCTCACCCTCTTCCTCTCTCACCCTCTTCCTCTCTCACCCTCTTCCTCTCTCACTGTCTTCGGCTCTCACATCCTCTCCCACTCTGTCTCTCTCTGAATGTGTTTTTATTTTTTTCTCAGTAAAGTTGGTGTGTGTGCGTGTTGTGTGTGTGTGTTGTTTTATATTTCACTGGCTCTCTGCTGTTTCAAAGGCTCGAGATGATATTCTGAATGGATCCCACCCAGTCTCCTTCGAGAAAGCCTGTGAATTCGGGGGCATTCAGGCTCAGATCCAGTTTGGACCCTACTTGGAACACAAGCACAAACCTGGATTTCTTGAGTGAGTTTCCGTGTTTTGAGAAGATGCTGTGTGTCAGGGGGACATGGTCTGTTGGGGCCTGCAGGGCAGTGGGGGAGGCAGAGTCAGCCAGCAACCTCGAACTCATGGGGCAGGGATAGTTTTCACATGACGTGCGTGTTGCTGGCTGGGCCCAGCATTTATTGCCCGTCCCAAGTTGCCCCACCAGAAGGTGGGAGCGAGCTGGTCTTCTTGAACCGCTGCAGTCCATGTGCTGTAGGTAGACCCACAATGCCCTTAGGGAGGGAATTCCAGGACTTTGACCCAGTGAAGGAACGGTGATATATTTCCAAGTCAGGATGGACAGTGGCTTGGAGGGGAATTTGCAGGGAGGTGGTATTCTCAGGTATCCTTTTACATGGAAATAGTCATGGGTTTGGAAGGTGCTGTCTGAGGATCGTGGGTGAATTTCTGCAGTGTACCTTGGAGGTGGTACACACTGCTGCTACTGAGCGTCAGTGGTGGAGGGAGTGGATGCTTGTGGACATGGTGCCAATCAGGTGGGGGCTGCTTTTTCCTGGGTGGTTTCAAGCTTCTTAAATATTGCTGGAGCTGCCCCCATTCAGGATGTGACAGGGATGCATTTCTGACCTGGTCTATGTGTGACTGATGATGACTTTAACTCTCTCTTTCTCTGTGTGTGTGTGTGTCTCTCTCTCTCTCTCTCTCTCTCTCATCTTGTTCTCAGTCTGAAGGAGTTCCTGCCGAAGGAGTACATTAAGCAGAGGAATGCAGAGAAGAAGATCTTCCAGGTATAGCAGCAGTTTCATTCTGAACTTCCCCAGCATGGTGTAGAGCACCTCTCCGACCAACCCTTTTTCATACAGCAGTAGAGTGAAAGAATATTAGATGTGAAGCCAGGCGGGGAAGGATGGTAGTGGTACCAATCTTTACGCAGTTCTTCCATTTATTTATAAACTACAAGCACACACCTCTGAATCCAACCCCCCTCCCCCCAGCAGTTTCAGTTGTGGGTTGTGGGAACCTTCTGTCTTGTAGGCTAATAATTAGTGCCATTGAGCCAGCTCCATGCTCCGACACTCCTGGTATGGCACAGAAGGTGCCTTGGGAAGGCAGTGGCCTGGGGAAAAGGGGCCAGGATTCACTGGCCTCTGTTTGCTGTGGGCCCTCTTCTCAACAGCATTTTGTTTCCCATTCGCTTCCTGCGAAACCCTTTCAGACAGTCAGCCTCCAGGGCTTAGGACCATCAGTCACGGCCTCTCGATTGTCAGAGTCAGGGTCCACCATAGAGTTGTACAGTATGGAACCAGACCCTTTGGTCCAATTAGTCCATGCTGACCAGGTTCCCCAAACTAAATTAGTCCCATTTACCTGCATTTGGCCCATAACCCTCTAAACCTTTCCTGTTCATGTACCTGTCAAATGTCTTTTAAACCTGATCTGGTTCGTTGCCAAGCACCAAACCACTTTGGTGAGGAGCAAGGGGACGGCCAGAGTGAGGGTAGGGCCGATCCAGGTATAGTGGAGGGAACTTGTGTCTGGAGTCGGAGGAGGTAGTATTTGCTTCAGTATTCACTACTGAGAGGGACCTTGTCGTTTGTGGATGTGGTGCCAATCAACCAGGAGCTGCTTTGTCCTGGATGGTGTCAAGCTTCCTAAACGTTGGAGCTGTCCCCATTCAGGGTGTGACAGGGAGGCAGGCTGATACACTCAAACAGATTGATGTTAAAAAGGAGGATGTGCTGGAAATTTTGAAAAACATAAGGATAAATAAGTCCTCTGTGCAGGTCAGGATGTATCCAAGATTACTACGTGAAGTGAGGGAAGAGATTGCTGCACTTTTGGTGATGATCTTTGTATCCTCACTGTACACTGGAGCAGTACCGGATAATTGGAGGGTGGCAAATGTCATTCCCTTGTTCAAGAATGGGAATAAAGATAACCCTGGGAATTACAGACCAGTCAGTCGTATGTCGGTGGCAAACAAATTATTGGAGAGGATTCTGAGAGACAGGATTTAAGATTATTTGGAAAAGCATAGTTTGATTAGAGATAGTCAGCATGGCTTTGTCAGGGGCAGGTCATGCCTCACAAGCTTTATTGAATTCTTTGAAGATGTGACAAAACACATTGATGAAGGAAGAGCAGTGGATGTGGTGCATATGGATTTTAGCAAGGCATTTGATAAGGTTCCCCATGATAGGCTCATTCAGAAAATCAGGAAGCATGGGATACAGGGAAATTTGGCTGTCTGGATACAGAATTGGCTGGCCCATGAAAGGTGGTAATAGATGGAAAGTATTCAGCCTGGAGCTTGGTGACCCCAGTGGTGTCCCGCAGGAATCTGTTCTGGGACCTCTGGTGTTTGTGTTGTTTATGAATGACTTGGATGAGGAAGTGGAAGGGTGGGTTAGTAAGTTTGCCAAATGACAAGAAGGTTGATGGAGTTGTGGATAGTGTGGAAGGCTGTTGTAGGTTACAGCAGGACATTGACAAGATGCAGAGCTGGGCTGGTAAGTGGCAGATGGCGTTCAACCTGAAAAATTGTGAAGTAATTCATTTTGGAAGGTTGAATTTGATTGCAGATTACAGGGTCCAACGCAGGAATTTTGGCAGTGTGGGAAGAAGAGGGATCTTGGGGTCCACGTCCATAGATCCCTCAAAATTGCCACCCAAGTTGATAGGGTTGTTAAGAAGGCGTATTTTGTGTTAGCTTTCATTAGCAGGGGGATTGAGTTTAAGAGCCGCAAGGTTATCCTGCAGCTCTATAAAGTCCCAGTTAGACCACACTTGGAATATCGTGTGCAGTTCTGGTCGCCTCATTATAGGAAGGATTTGGAAGCTTTAGAGAGGGGTGCAGAGGAGATTTACCAGGAGTCTGAAATGGAGGGCATGTCTTTGGAAGAAAGATTGAGGAAGCTAGGACTTTTCTCATTGGAGTGAAGAAGGATGAGATGTGACTTGATAGTTGTACAAGATGATGAGAGGCATAAATAGAGTGGGTAGCGAGAGACATTTTCCCAGGGTGGAAATGGCTATCATGAGGGGATTAATTATAAGGTGATTGGAGGAAGTTTTAGGAGAGATGTCAGAGGTAGGTTCTCTACACAGAGAGTGGTGGGTGTGTGGAATGATCTGCCAGCGGTGGGAGTAGAGTCAGTTATGTTAGGCACATTTAAGCGACTCTTAGGAACATGGATGATAGTCAAATGTTGGGTATGTAGGTTAGTTTGATCTTAGAGTAGGATAGAAGTAACGCATAACATTGTGGGCCGAAGGTCTTGTACTGTTCTATGTATTGTAACTGTACCTGCATCCACCACTTCCTCTGGCAGTCTGTTCCGTATACACTCAGATCTTCTTTGCTTGCTTGCATGATGTTCTTGTAACAGAGGTGTGGACTCCAGCAGATCATGGCCCACTGGCCCTATCCCCGAACTCACCCAACCTGCTCATCCCTGGACTGTAGGGAAGAATTTTTAGCACGGCCAGTCCACCTAAGCTGTCCATCTTTGGACTGTGAGAGGGAACCCACACAGACACGGGGAGAATGTGCAGTCTCCACACAGACAGTCACCCGAGGCTGGAATCAAACCCGGGTCCCTGGCGCTGTGAGGCAGCAGTGCTAACCACTGAGCCACCGTGCCATTTAGCGAGATGAAAGAAGAGGAGTGGAGAGTGCGAAATGGTCAGGAAAAATTAGCAGGAAGGGAGTTATTACCCAAAGAAGTGAAACAAAAATTGCTTCAACGAATACTTATTTTCTGATCTGGTTCCTTACACTAGGAACACAAGAACTGCGGGGAAATGACTGAGATTGAAGCAAAAGTTAAATATGTTAAGTTGGCTCGCTCGCTCCGAACCTATGGGGTGTCATTCTTTTTGGTGAAGGTAAGAATTTTGCTTGCTTGCCCAGTTTTCATGTGCTTTCGGTGACCAGCTGCACTCAGTTTGTGAAAAAGTGAGAGTTGTTGTTGCGTGTGTCAAGCATTCAGCAAGCATTCAGTGACCAACACTCGAAGCTATCATTCCTGGACATAGTGCTCCCTGAACTTGTCTGTTGGGTAAAGTGATTGAGTTGTTGGGAGCTGAAACACAAAAGTGATATTATTGAACACAGTACAGAAATTTCCATTTATTCATTCATGAGATAAAGGCATCGCAGGCTAGCCCAGCATTTATTGCTCATCCCTTATTGCCCAGAGGCAGTTAAGAGTCAACCACATTGCTGTGGGTCTGGAGTCACATGTAGGCCAGACCAGGTAAGGATAGCAGTTTCCCTCCCTAAAGGACATTACTGAACCAAATGGGTTTTTTTCTGACAATCGACAATGGATTTGTAGTCATCATTAGTCTCTTAATTCCAGATTATTTTACTGAATTCAAATTCTGCCATGGCAGGATTTGAACCCGGGTCCCTAGAACATTACCAGGGTTTCTGGATTAACGCAAACGAAAAGAAAAATTGCTGGAAAAGCTCAGCAGGTCTGGCAGCGTCTGTGGAGAGAAATCAGAGTTAACGTTTCAGGTTGAGTGACCTTTCCTCGGAATTGACCCGAACGAACTCTGATTCCTTTCCACAGGTGGCCAAACCTGCTGAGGTTGTCCAACAATTTCTGTTTTTGTTTCTGATTTACGGCATCCGCAGTCCTTTCAGTTTTTATTTTGTATTTTTCTCTGGATTGACAGTCCATCGATAATCCCACTAGGCCGTCGCTCCCCGATAAATGAAAACAGAAGGAGATGATTCTGCCCATCGAATTTGCTGTGCCATTGGAAATGATCATAACTGACCTTTGACTTCGGCTTCTCTTTCCCCTCCAGTCTCCATGTCTCTCAGTTCCCTGAGACATCAAAGACATTGCTTATTGTAGTCTTTAATGTAGTGAACGAGTGAGCACCTAATCTCCAGTGGGGTAGAGAGTTCCAAAGAACCTCACCCCTTTTGATCAAGTACAACTTGTTCAGCTATAACGCGCATTTCATTAACACTAATTCACCGTAACACAATTGAATAAATGGGGACGCTGTTTCTAAAGCTCAAACGTTTAAAACGTGTGTTGGCTGTAATGCGATTACATCACCGACGCTTGGAACGCTGTTCCTAAAGTACAATTTTTCTGTAATGCGGGGATGCACAAGAATGCAGCCATTGCGTTATAGAAAAGCTATCTGTAACTTCTCCTCGCCTCGGTTGTAAATGATTGACTCTTTATCATGAGGCAGTGGCCTCTATGTTACAATGGAAACCATCTCTGAGTCAACCCGATTAAGCCCCCACAGAGTGGACTGTAAATCTTGCTCTGTCTCTCTCTCTCTCTCTGTCTCTCTCTCCAGAATAACCAAAAATGAGATATGATTTCTGTAATAATTTAAATTTAATTGTTGTTACCGATTGCTAACCTTGTTGGTTGAAACCCTGAATGGAAGTCTGGCTGAACAGTTGGGTGCAGCTGTTACCTGGGTCTACGTTTGGAGTTGGAGATCACAATTGGTTCTTCAGAAATAAGCATGTTTCAGCAATGCCAGTCACCAATTTCACTCACTGATGTCCTTCTGAGCAGTAGGGGATTCCTGTAACGTACTGGTAGTGTCCCTACCTCTGAGCCAAAAGGCTTGTTCAAGTTCCAATTGCTCCAGAAGTAGAGAACAATATTTCTGAGCAGGTTGATGACAAAAGGTCTGTAATAAATGGATGCGTTGTTAAATTAATATTTGAGGGCTCTTGTGGTGTAGTGGTTGTGTCCCTACCTCTGGACCAAGAGGCCTAGGCTAAAGTCCCACCTGCTCCAGAAATATGTCATCATATTTCTGAACAGGAAGTTTTGAAAATCTCTCTCTCGGGACAGTCTTACTTAATTGCACTGTTTTTAATCCTTTACTTGATTGATTAGGTTAAATTCCCTACAGTGTGGAGACAGGCCCTTTGGCCCAACCAGTCTACACCCACCCTCCAAACAGTAACCCACCCAGACCCATTTCCCTCTGACCAATGCACCGAACACTGTGGGCAAATTAGCATGGCCAATTCACCTGACCTGTACATCTTTGGATTGTGGAAGGAAACCCACACAGACACTGGAAGAATGTGCAAACTCCACACAGACAGGCGCCTGAGGCTGCAACCGAACCTGGGGCCCTCATGCTGTGAGACAGCAGTGCTAACCACTGAGCCACCGTGCCACCCGCTTCTTGGCCCATCATTAAGCTGAGCCAAGTCTGTGCCAAGCAATAAATTTCCTTCAGTCTGTACTGTCATTGACCCAAACCCTCATCTTAGCCAAACTGTCTGGTTCCAGTCTTAGGCCTCCTTTTCCCTCATCGTGGGTTCGGTGATGATAATGCCATTGAAAAGATTCAAGGCAAGGAGACTGGCCTTACTTTCCTTGGACCAGTGAAGACTATGAGATGACGTTATTGAGATGTTCAAAATTATGAAAGATTTTCAGAGCATTAAGAAGGATATTCTGTTTCTATGAGTTGGTGTGTCAATAACTATTTAAAGAGAGAGCTAGGAGTGAGATGAGGAGAAATTTCTTCATTCACAGAATTGTTACGATTTGGAATATGCTGCCTGGGAGATTGGGGGTGGCTGATTCCAGAAGAGAGCTGGATACATATTTAAACATGGTGAAGGTTAGAGAGCTATGGAGATAGGGCTGGAGAGTGGGGCTAGCTGGCTCGCTCCTTCAGGAGCCGGTAAAAACATGATGGGTGGATTGGCCACCTTTCGTACTGTAACATTTGATGATTCCACGATCATTTCTGTGCCCAGGGTCTTGATTTCAGAGAAGGGCCCATTGCTGCTGTCTGCAAGGTCTGATGGGAGGAAGTGATGGGGTGGACTTTGCTCCTGAAGAGTCAGGTGGGGTGGTCAACCATCTTTACTGCAAATGGACGGGGCAGTTCACTGAACGGGCAATCCCATCCATTGTATTTGGAAAATCTAAAAGATTGGCACTAGTGTCATGTTGGGTGAATCTTTACATATGAATGGCATTTCCTTTCCTTTTAGGAAAAAATGAAGGGGAAGAACAAGTTAGTACCTCGACTTCTGGGCATTACCAAGGATTCCGTGATGCGTGTCGATGAAAAGACCAAAGAAGTGATGCAAGAGTGGCCACTCACAACTGTCAAACGCTGGGCTGCTTCTCCAAAGAGTTTCACTCTGGTAGGATACTGGGGAAGAGGTTGTTCTCACTGCCTAGAGTTGCTGAGCTTTTTGTTAGTGAATGAGCCGGCTTGCTCACAGAGAGGTCATGAAAGCTGAGAAGCCCCTTATGCTTTTGTTTTCCCAGATAATGGGGGCACTGTATGAAGCAGAACCTAATCCCAGAAACCTGGGAGATCCCAGAGAGTTTGATCAGCTCCAGCAGATCTCCAAAGACCCATTCCTTGGGTTCTCAGCTCCTTTAAGCGCGACATCCACGATTACATCTCTGGGATCTTCTTAGTGCCTTCTTCATCAGTCTATCTGTGAGGGGCCCCAATATAGGAATGGGGCAACGGGATGATTCCCCATCAATTATAGAATTCCCACAGTGTGGGAGCAGTCAATTCAGCCCATTGGGTCCACACCGGCCCTCCGAGAAACTTGTCACCCAGACCCAATCTCCTACCCTATCCCTGTAGTCCTGCATTTCCCATGGTTGACCCATCCAGCCTCCACATCCTTGGACAACATGGGACAATTTCACACGGCCAATCCACCTAACCTGCACATCTTTGGACTGTGGGAGGACATCCACACAGACACAGGGAGAACGTGCAAGATTCACACAGACAGTTGCCCGAGGCTGGGATGGAACCCATATCCCTGGCGCTGTGAGGCAGCAGTACTAACCACCGATCCACCGTGCTGCCCTTAGGAATAGTCAGTCCCTGCCTACCTTTAGCTTGCTGTTGTCCAAGGAGAGACGGTTGCCATGGCGATTGGGAATGATGGGAGGTTTGTGCTATATCGGAGGCCACAGCTGTACAGAGCAGGTACAGCCACGGTGAAGCCAACCCTGGAACAGAATCAGTCTTTGGACCCAAGAATGCAGTGAGCACATTCACTTGAAGTGCTTGTCCTCATGGATTGTTTGTGCCAACTTGTGCACTCTGCAGCTGGCAGAGTGAAGGTTTTAAGCCCTGAGCCACACTGAACCAGATCTGGTCTAACGCTTGGTGTCAAGGGCAGGCATCAGTTCATAGAATCCCTACAGTCTGGATACAGGCCATTTGGAGCAACAACCGACCCTTCGTAGAGTATCCCACCCAGACCCATTCCCTACCCTATTACTCTACATTTTCCCCTGACTAATGCACCTAACCTACACATCCCTAAACACTACAGGCAATTTAGCATGGCCAATCCACCCCAACCTGCACATCTTTGGATTGTGGGAGGAAACCGGAGCATCCAGAGGAAACCCACGCAGAATGGGGAGAATTTGCAAACTCCACACACAGGCAGTTGCCCAAGGTTGATGATGTGGTTGTCACAGATTGACTGCCTAGTCACTGTATATCCCGCCATTTGACAGTGGAGGGTGGGGCGAAGTAGGTTACCTTTCCATCCTTTTACAGCCCTACACTTTTGGACAATGTCAAGAATTGGGAAGTGGCTGACGTTTGGAATGTGGATGTTCTTGAGACAATGCTCCATTTTCACGAGGCTGTTGGTCCAAGTATTCATGAAATTCGGTCTTGCTCTGTAGGATTTTGGAGAGTACCAGGAAAGCTACTATTCGGTTCAGACGACAGAAGGTGAACAGATCTCTCAGCTAATTGCAGGTTATATCGACATCATCCTCAAGAAGGTCAGTACACCTGTCTAGCACAAACTGAAGACTAAAAGGTATGCGACTAATCAAAGTTCATCATTCTAATAACTCGACTGTGGAGAAAGTGAGGACTCGGGATCAGAGTTGAGAGTGTGGTGCTGGGAAAGCACAGCAGGTCAGGCAGCATCTGAGGAACAGGAGAATCGACAGGAGAATCGGGAACAGGAATTCCCAATGAAGGGCTTATGCCCGAAAAGTCGACTCTCCTGCTCTTTGGATGCTGCCTGACCAGCTGTGCTTTCCCAGCACCACCCGTTCTCCCATCCTTCTCACGTTCCTCAGGCTTTCTGGTCTTGTCATATATCAGCCGAAATTCTATCTCTCTTTCTACTATCCAATTGATTCCTGTCAAGTCTACACCCTGCGGCCAAATGTTTTAGGCTCTCTGATCAGTTCCTGCTCTGCCTCAGCTCTGAAACGGCTCAAATCTGAGTCACATCATTGCTGCCTTTGCCTTTGCTCAACTTCTCAAGGGGTTCGTCCATCCATCGTGCACCTCTGAACCACCTCAGTGACATTGTCCTCACTCTCCCAGTCTTGCCTGTCCCTCCCCAGCTGCCCCCTACAGAAAAATGTCTTCCCCAGTTTTCTGAGCGGAGAATAATAAATCTGGGCTGCCTGGTTGCTCAGTTCCATAACCCAGCAATTCCTTTGCAACAGTTATATTTACAACTTTGAAATGCTTTCTAGTTGCATCGCCATAGTCTTACCAAACCATAGGGGCTGCTCTCTCATTTGAGAGAGAAGTGACTGGTGGTGATTTAACCTGAGGGCCAGCAGACCTCAGGTGAGGGAAGAGGTTGAGAAGGAGAGCCCTTCATGGTAACCTCAAACCGATGATGGGAATTGAACCCACTCTGTTGGCATCATACTGCTCTGTAAACCAACAATCCAGCCAACTGAGCTAAACCGATTCCCCTTGGGATGCTTTAAATCATAAAGTAAAACTTACTATGACCGAATGGTTTAAATGGTAACTTTCCTGGGCCAGAGCAGTTGGTTGATATTGCATTGATTACTATCAGCTTCCAAATGGTCGTTGGTAATTAGCAGCTGAATTGTCCGTCCTTAGTTGAATGGGCAAATAATATGCAAAATTAAGCAGGTTAGAGTTATATAGCACAGAAACGGACCCTTTGGTCCAACCAGTCATGCTGACCATAGCTAAACTAGTCCCACCTACCTGTGCTTGGCCCACATCCCTCCAAACTTTTCTTATTCATGTACTTATCCAAATGTCTTTTAGTTTTTTTAACTGTACCCACATCCACCACTATTTCTGGACGTTCACTCCCCAAACGAACCATTCTGTGTAAAAAAAAAATTGCCTCTCTTTTTTCTTTGAATGTTTCTCTTCTCACCTTGGAAGTATGCCCCTTGATCTTGATATGCCCCACCCAGGGGAAAAGACACCCGCCATTTGTCTTATTGACACCCTACATGATTTTACAAACCTGGATGAGGTCACCCCTCACCTTCCTACACTCCAGTGAAAAAAACCCCAGCCTATCCAACCTTTTCTTATAACTCAAACCTCTCAAGGTTCTCAAAGTCAAGGACGAGATGCTGTTTGTTTAAAAAAAAAAGATGAAGCTGTTGGATGTGGGTTTGCTCGCTGAGCTGGAAGGTTCATGTCCAGATGTTTTGTCACCCTACTAGCTAACATCTTCAGTGGGCCTCAGGCGAAGCACTGTATATGATTCCTGCTTTCTATTTATATGTTTAGGTTTCTTTGGGTCGGTGTTGTCATTTCCTGTGGTGATTTCATTTGCTGTGGTGATGTCATTTCCTGTTCTTTTTCTCAGGGGGTGGTCGATGGGGTCTAACTCGATCTGCTTGTTGATAGAGTTCCAGTTGGAATGCCGTGCTTCTAGGAATTCTCGTGCATGTCTCTTTTTGGCTTGTCCTAAGATGGATATATTGTCCCAGTTGAAGTGGTGTCCTTTCTTATCTGTATGTAAGCTGAAGCTGTGTAAAGACCAGTCAGTATTTGGTTGTATCATTAAATAGGAGAAAGTGAGGACTGCAGATGCTGAAGATCAGAGTCGAAGAGTGTGGTGCTGGAAAAGCACAGCCGGTCAGGCAACATCCGAGGAGCAGGAGAATCAACGTTTCGAGCATAAGCTCTTCAGTCCTGATGAAGGGCTTATGCCCAGAACATCGATTCTCCTGTTCCTCGAATGCTGCCTGAGTAGCTACGCTTATCCAGCACCACACTCCTCGATACTGTATTATTAAATGACTGTTTGAGACTGGGGGGTGATAGCTTAATGAAGGGGAGGGGCCTGTGTTAGAAAGATAGGGAAATGGGGCTGATGGGATTGGGACTGTGGCTCATGTTTGAGACCAACACCATCATCGATCGGTTGGGTTAGAAGAGCCTGTTTCTTGGTTGTCTTTTATGTGAGATTCCTGGAGAAGTCTCTGGATTTCTTTGGACAATTATAGTGAGCGTGATAACAGCACAGCCTCGTCTGCATGAGTTTGTGATGTCTCTAACACTTCCTCCTTCCTGTAGAAGCAAAGTAAGGATCGATTTGGACTGGAAGGGGATGAAGAGTCAACAATGCTGGAAGAATCGGTCTCTCCAAAAAAGTAAAGAATCAGAGCTATTTAACCATAATTATTCTTGCACCTCTCCTCACCAGAAAATACATAAACCTTCCTACTGACTTCCAGACTGACTGAAATCTGAAATGTTTAGTTAGAGAACAAACATGTTCCAAAATCTTCATGCATCTTGGTTTTTCCAAACCGTCTGTTTGCGTCAATCTAAATTGTGAGCTCTGTTTGGGAGTTGCTCTGAGTTGGAAGATGGTGGGTTCAAGTCTCACTCTGGAATTTGAGCGCATCATTGTCATGCTGACCCTCCCACTGAGGGAGCGTGGCATCTTGTTGAGGGGAATGCTCCTCAGAGTCTCCCCACCTTCCTTTCCTGGTGGATGTGAGAGATCTCCTGGCACTGGTTTCAAGATGTTCCTAGTGTCGCAGTCCGTGGTTATCTCCCTATCCAACATCACCAATAATGAATAATCTGCTCATTGTCACACTGCTGTTTCATAGGAGCATAGAATCCCTACAGTGTGGAAACAGGCCATGTGGCCCAACAAGTCCACACTGAGCCTCCGAAGAGTAATCTACCCAGACTCAATCCTCTACCCTCAATTTACCCAACACTATGGGCAATTTAGCGTGGCCAATTCACCTAATCTGCGCATTTTTGTGTATGTGGGAGGAAACCCATGCAGACACGGGGAGAATGTGCAAACCCCACACAGGCAGTCACCAAAGGCTGGAATTTAACCCAGGACCCTGGTGCTGTCAGGTAACAGTGCTAACCACTGACCAACGATGTGCCCCAACACTGTGCTGTTTGTTGGGAGCTTCCCATTTGCAAATTGGCTGCTGCGTTTCTTCAATGGCGACTGCGTGTTGTCCCACGATGGCATGAGGCGCTGCGCAAATTCGGAATTATTTTTTGACGGCGGTTGAACCCTGCCACTGGTGAATAACTCTCCTGCCCTTAACTCTCCACAGATCCACCATACTGCAGCAGCAGTTTAATAAGACAGGGAAGATTGAGCACGCGTCGGTGGCGCTGCCCGCTGTGATGAGGCCGGGCGCGGGCGGGCCGGAGAGCTTCAACACTGGCACCATGCCAGCTCCTCAGCAGCAGATCCTGAGTGGGCAAATGCACCGGGGCCACATGCCCCCACTGGTAGGAATCTGGAGTTACGATTTCTGGACAGCAGTCCACTTGTTCATTCCACAACCAGTGAGAACTCACTTCACAGTTTGTCATGTTTTTCAACAATGCATTAACACCAAAGTTCATTTATTGCTCCCATTCCTTTGGAAGCCCTTTGATTTGCAATTTGGATTCAGTTTCTTGATTTTTATTTTTAATAAATTAAAAGTTGTGCGTGTTTATCTTAAAAATAATTTCACCTTAGATTCAGACACTGACTTATGTTGATTAATGTGCATCTTTTATCTTTGAAAGAAATGTACGATTTGATCCTAACTGGCTTTGCTAATTTGCTCTGCCTAACAGACATCAGCACAGCAAGCATTAATGGGAACCATTAACTCCAGTATGCAGGCGGTTCAGCAAGCTGAGTCTGACCTGACTGAGATAGATAATTTACCCCCACTGGGGCAGGACATGGTGAGTCTGTTTGCTCCCGCTTCACTCCTTGTTTCAAATCATAATCGACGTGTCTCAAATGGGAAAGCCCTGGGCCTGATTTTATCCATTGGTTGACATTCTCTTGAATTATTCAGCACACTTTCGTCTATTAGCAGGGACTCTCGTCAGTTGTGCATTTGGGGTTTTTGAAATGCCGGCATTGTGAGCCCCGGGTTAATGTTCTTGGCGATGTGGGTTCGAATCCTGTCACAGGCAGATCGTTAAAATCCAGAATGTAGAAAACAAATAGAGTGTAACGCCGACTGTGTGACCACAGTCAATTGCTGTTCAACACCCTACCTGGTTCGTTTTCGGGGAAGGAAATCTGCTGTCCTTACCTGGTCTGGTCTACATGTGACTCCATGTGATTGATTCTTAACGAAAGCTTCTGACCTGAATCATCGACTCCCCTTCTCTTCTGACGCTGCTGTGCTTTTTCCAGCTCCACTCTGACTCTCCAACATCTGCAGTTCTCACTATCTCCTAGTTGATTCGTAACTGCCCTCTGAAATGACTCGACGAGCAACTGGGTTCACGGGGTTACGAAGCAAACAAAACCTTGACCTTGCCGTTCGTGTTCACGTCCTGTACATGGGTAAAGTGCATTTGATGGGAGGGGTCCGGGTGTTTGGGCTAACCCCCCCCCGTTCCTCCTCCAGTGTTACCTGTGAATATCGAAACCCCCAGTCCATCCAGACTGGCTATCGAAGGCTGCAACTGTTTGCAGAATGGGTTGCTGTATCATAACTGACTGAACAATATCAGTCCGTTTGGCCCATCTAATTTGTGTTGGTGTTGATCAGCATTTGTAGGAAGGTGGTGTTCTTTCCCTGGTCATTGAAGAGCAGCTGGCATTATTGAATGTAACCATATTGTTTTTGCCCATTCACAGGCTGGCTGGGTCCACAACTCATTTACCTGGAGTTATGCAGACTCCAGTGCCACGTGAATTTGGTCAGTCAATATCCTGAGAGTAACAAGACCGTTTTCTTTACCCGACACTGTATTCCTCTATTCTGTTCTTTCCTCAATGTGTCCACACTGTTTTCCTCAGTCTCTGAGTGTTTCCAGATTATCAGCACAATTTTTCTCCTTGGATTTATAACAAACAGTCTTGTATGCCAAAATTTGATATTTTAAACATGAGTCACTCACAGTTATGGTGTTCATAACCTGTGCTCATCGACGTTTGCCTGTTTACAAATCACTCAGTGGTCATTCAGGATGTGAAACTCAGGAGAGAAATGAGAAGGGGACTTGTTTAATGGTTGTTGGAAAAGGAGATATCGCACCCTGACAGCCTCTGCACATCCATCTGATTTAGTATCCCACTCATGACTGCCAGACTACTCAGACCTCTTGGCATCATAGTAGCCCACAAACCCACCAACACACTAAAAAAGCAGCTAATGAACTTGAAAGACCCTATGCAGACGAACAAACAAACTAATGTCATATACAAAATACCTTGCAAGAACTGTAACAAACACTACATTGGACAAACAGGCAGAAAACTAGCCAGAAGGATACATGAACAGCAACTAGCCACAAAAATGACATGACCCACTCTCTTTAGTATCCTGACATACAGTTGAGGAAGGACACCATTTTGACTGGGACAACTCATCCATCCTAGGACAAGCCAAACAGAGATATGCGCGAGAATTCCTAGAAGCATGGCATTCCAACCGGAACTCTATCAACAAACACATTGACTTGGATCCCGTTTACCACCCACCAAGGAAATGGCATCACCAACTCAAGGAAACCTAAACACATAAATAGAAAGCAGGCTATACCACCAGTACTTCATCCGGAGGCTCACTGACGTTACCCAGTTTGGAGACGAAACGTCAGAAAATGAATCTTCCAGCTCAGCGAGCAAACTTACATCCACACCCATCCTACTCATCCTGTTCCCAGTAGTCCACTGGGAAAGTAATGTCATTTGCTCTAACTGTGGAAATGGATTGGATGGGCTCTAGAGTTGTGTTTTCTTTATACAGAGTTATGCAACACGGAAACCAACCCTTCCGTCCAACTCACCCATGCCGACCAGATATCCTGAATTAAATTAGATTAGATTCCCTACAGTGTGGAATCTAGTCCCGTTTGCAAAAATTTGGTCCATATCCCTATAAACCTTTCCGA
The DNA here is from genome assembly GCF_004010195.1 of Chiloscyllium plagiosum. Classification (NCBI taxonomy): domain Eukaryota; kingdom Metazoa; phylum Chordata; class Chondrichthyes; order Orectolobiformes; family Hemiscylliidae; genus Chiloscyllium; species Chiloscyllium plagiosum. The sequence continues at coordinate 23,968,807 of NC_057749.1, forward strand.
TTCATGTCCCTATTAAATGTTGTATTTGTATCAGCCTCCACCACTTTCTCTGGCAGCTCATTCCATACATGCACCACCCTCTGTGTGAAAAAGTTGCCCCTTAGGTCTCTTTCAAATCTTTCATCTCTCAAAGCTATTCCACATAATAGATCTCAGTGAGAGGTCTGAGAGCAGACAGCACAATATACATTGGCGTTAAAGGTGGCTAGGACTTGGATCAGATGTGACTCAGAATGGGTTTTTATTTATTCTTTCACAGAATGTAGGCATTGCTGATAACATTTATTACCCAACCTTAATTACCCAAAGAGCAGTTAAGAGTCAACCGCATTGCTGGGGGTCTGGAGTCACATGTAGGCCAGACCAGGTAAAGATGGCAGTTTCCTTCCCTAAAGGAGATTAATGAACAAGATGGATTTTTATGACAATTGCCAACAGTTTCATGGTCATCATTAGATTTTTAACTCCAGACATCTATTGAATTCAAATTCCACCATCTGTCGCGGCGGGATTCGAACCCAGGTTCAGAATGGGTTTAACGGCAACACATGTCCTGAGGGTGTTCTCCGCTGTAGATAGCGGTTGCTCTGGGATGGGAGCCATTTGCATCCTGACGACATTGCTGCTGATTTCCATCTCCCCTCAGGCGTCCAAGGTGTGGGTCCAGAACAAGGTGGATGAATCGAAGCACGAAATCCACTCGCAGGTCGATGCAATCACAGCGGGGACAGCCTCGGTGGTCAACCTCACCGCCGGTAAGTCCCGGTTATTCCAAGCGCCGTCACTTCAAACTGGATGAAAGCCTTTCCCGATTCAGTGGTACCCGCGGCAACCCACTCGCTACCTTCTGTTGTCTTTGTCTGACCAAGTGATGGAGAATGAAGCTTAGAACATGGGTCCCATTGGGCCCTGGGGACTTAGCCACCTTAATGCTCTTCCAGAGACTCAGCACCCGTTCTTTCTTAATCTCACAATGCCCTAACAGTTTAGCATGCTCCACACCAATCTCATTCTCCTTCTCCTGGGTGAATACTGACGCAAAGTACTCATTTCGGATCTCACCCACATTCTCTGTCTCCAAGCACAAGTTCCCTCCTTTATCCTTGAGTGGTCCCACCTTCTCCCTAGTTATCCCCTTAATTTTAATGTATGCATATAATCCCTTGGGATTCTGTTGCTAATGAAATGCTTCCCATTTCATGGCCCCTTTTTGTTCTCCTAAATCCCTACCTGAGTTATTTCCTGCTTTCTTCATACTCCTCATGGGCCTGGTCCAATTTTGGCTTCATAAACCTTATAAAATATTTGACTAAATTCACAGCCTCTCTCATTATCTAAGGGGCCAGTTGGTGCAGTTGGAGTGTGATCTATAATTCTAAGGAGAAATGTGACATTAACCTTTGAAAGTGGAATGTGTTTTTTCCTTACACAGGCAGGAGGTTAGTGTGATTGGGGAGGCGAATGTGGCACTGGGGAGGGTGAGTGTGCCGCGGGGGCGAGTGTGACAAGGGGTAGGTGTGACAGGGTGAGTGTGATGGGGCAGGTATGCCA
>NC_057749.1:23970446-23972938 GCF_004010195.1 Chiloscyllium plagiosum
TGAGTGCGACAGGGAGCGAGTGTGACAGGGTGAGTGTGATGGGGGTGGGTATGACATGGGGATGAGTATGTTGTGGGGCGAGTGTGATGGAGGGGAGGAGGTATGTGTGACGGAGAGGAGGGCGAGTGTGATGTCGGAGTGTGTGTGACGGAGGGGAGGGTGAATGTGATGAGGGAGTGAGTGTGACAGAGAGGGTGACTGTGATGAAGGGGTGAGTGTGTTGCAGGATTTAAGAACCCCCCCCCCGCTACTTTACAGTGCCATGCACAGCCTGTCAGCACAGAGAGGAGAAAAGGAGCACATGCTTCAACTGCCCTGGGACTCAGTAACGAGAGAGTGTGCAGCCTGGGGGCGGGGGTGTGTGTGTGCGTGTATGTGTGTGAGAGAGAGAGAGAGTGTATGGGGGTAATGTGATGGCAGGAGGAGCAGGGCTGAGTGTGACGTGACGCGGAAAGCCGGGACAGGTTGTAAATGGCGGTGCTTCCCTCCAGGAGATCCCGCAGACACCGATTACACAGCAGTGGGCTGCGCCATCACTACCATCTCCTCCAACCTGACGGAGATGTCCAAGGGGGTGAAGATGCTGGCTGCTCTCATGGACGATGACATTGGCAGTGGGCAGGACCTCCTGCGGGCCGCGAGGACGTTGGCTGGCGCCGTGTCTGACCTGCTGAAGGCAGTCGAACCTTCGTCAGGGGAGGTGAGCTGGCGGGAGGGGGAGGGTGATGAGTCACGAGCTGGGTGGGGGTGGGGTGGAGTGGGCATCGTGAAAACATTTCTCGTTGAAGTCTGAAATGCAAAGAAATTGAGAAAATTGGATGGGCAGTCACACAATTTCTGGCTTTGGGAAACCTATTTACAGCTGTTAGTTTTGCCGGCTGGCGTTGGAGAATAACATCAAACCAAATACAGAGGCCGTTCAATCCATCATGCCTGTACTGGCTCTTTTGAAAGAGCAATCCCACTGGCTCTGCTTTGTCCCAATAGGCTGGTTTTATTTCACCTTTTCCAATGTTTACCTGATTCCCATTTTGAAGGTCCAACTGAATCCCCATTTCCATTCCACCTCTGCCTGATCTGTGCAATAATGCACAGTGTGTTATATGGTCTTGAGCTCCTGTTATGAAATGGATGTTACCTCGCCTCCTGAGTCACTGAGCTGCAGTAAGAGCGATGCAGACCTTTGCTGTGTTCTTTAGGCCAAAGGTTTTGAAACTTATTGCTGTGTCCCTGTCACTGGGGACTGGTAGCCTTTCTTAATCTGAAGTTAAAAACCACACAACACCAGGTTATAGTCGAACAGGTTTATTTGGAAGCACTAGCTTTCGGAGCGCTGCTCCTTCATCAGGTGGCTATGAGCTGGTGCTTCCAAATAAACCTGTCGGACTATAACCTGGTGCTGTGTGATTTTGAACTTTGTCCGCCCCAGTCCAACATCGGCTCCTCCACATCATGTTTCTCAATCTGGGCGTTATTAGGAGATAGTTTCAGTACCCAACGTGCACGTATGTTTTGTCTGAAGTCAGTGCATCTGTGTGTGTGCTTTCCTGTTCGCAGCCTCGGCAGACTGTACTGACAGCGGCTGGAAGCATCGGCCAGGCCAGTGGAGACCTCCTGCGGCACATTGGAGAGAGCGAGACAGACGAACGATTCCAGGTAGGAAGAAAGGTCTCTCTGGAGGGCTTCATTGGTTGTTGTCATCGCAGTTAGACACTTACCCTTGTTTGTCAGTCTGACTTGTGTTGGTTTTCCATGGACTTTTCACGGGATTGATCCTTCATTTATTGTCCCTGGAGATAAATTTGTTCCATGTTTGATCTAGAATGTTCTACTCATTCAGATGCACTTGTTGGGCAGCTGCATGAATTTGGTGCTGGATGAGACTGTTAATAAATTTCTCCCAATGAGTGGGTAATGAGGCAGACAAAAGCCCAAGTATGTGTGTGCGCTTCTGTTTCCATGGCAACGGTTCCCTGGAACAAATTGCCGACCTTGGGGCTCGAGGGGCGCCACTCTGCTTCACAACATCGCCGACAGGAGCTTTTCCTGCTCTTACTGCCTGACGTCAATGTCTATGGTCGGGGGTCTATTGGGGATTTGTCGGTTAATAATTGCCTGGTGTGGTCGTGTTACAAACTTTGTCCTCGATCTTAAACTCTTAAAGTGGGACTTGAACCTGCAGCATTCAGACTCTACCCAATGTGTCACAAGGTGATTCCAGGGAATGTTCATACGATATATTACTGCTGCCAGTGATCAGTAACATTAAAGTTTCGTGTTATTCGCTAATAATCACTGAATTCTATATCTGTGCCATTACTAAGACCCCCTCTGTCCAGATCAATGACATGCCTGCCTCTTGTTCAGCTCAATTCCTGCTACCCCCTCCAGATTTGAAAATCTGGCCCAGTTCCAGTTGCTTCCCTCTGTCTCCCCCCCCCCCCCCCCCCCCATGACCTTCCCCCACTCCCTCACCCACTCTCCTCCCCCTA
>NC_057749.1:23976509-23995017 GCF_004010195.1 Chiloscyllium plagiosum
CTCCCACCCACCCCACCCTCACCCCCCAACTCGCACTCCTTCACCCCTCCCCCACTCACTTGCTCTCCTTCAGTATCACAGCCTCCTGAAATCTCAGTGCGGGGTCCTTTCCAAATCTGGCCTCTGCACTCTCCTTGATTGTAACTAGTGCACTGTTGATGGCCATTCCTTTATCTGCCGAGACTCTAACCTCTGAAATCTGTTTTTTAACAGGCTCTCAATTTTTTGCATTGAGAGAAATACACTGCATAATGCACACCTTGAGATTAATCAACGCACTGTTTCAGTCTGGCCCTCTGCACAGGAGCATAGATGAAATCCCAGTCCATGCCCACCACCTGAACATACTTAAACATCCAATTAATATCTAATGCAAAGGACCCTCTTGTGGTACAGTGGTATTGTCCCTACCCCTGAACCAGGAGGCCTGGGTTCAAGTCCCACCTGCTCCCAAGTTGTGTTATAACGTCCCTGAGCAGATTGATTGGAAAAATAGTTTAAATGAGAAGAAAGAAAAAGGGAAATATTTAATGTGTGTCCAGATCCTGGGGCTCTGAGGTGCAGATGTAGTGTCCCTGCCTCTGGGCCAGATGGATGTGAAAGCTGTGAAGGTGTGTCACAATACATTCAATCCCAGATGGCTTAAGAGATAGAAGTAGGCCATTCGGCCCATTGTTCCTGCATTAGCTGTTTTGCCAATGCAACCTCCTGCCTTTCCCCCATATTCCTGCACATCATTTCTATCCACACAATTGGCCAATGCCCCAACTGAACCTGCCTACACTCCATTTCCATGTTGACTTTATGAAAAATACTCCTCGATTCATTTATATCGTTAAAATTTACTACTTTGATCAGGTTTTGTCATCTGTCCTGACACCAGTATCGTGTGGATCAGGACCAAACTCTACAGCACTTCTGAGATGCACCATCTAACATTTTCTGACTGTGAAGGTGCTCGACAAATATAAATTATTATTAATGCTCAGTATTGGTAACCAGTTATCAATTTCTGCTAGTTCTTAGTGTTGTTAAACGATAATCCAACGGTATTAATGTTCAGAGTTTATTCACCAGTAATTAATTAATACAAATGATCAGTGTTGTTATTTAGTGATCTTTTAGTCTTACCACTCAGCGGTATTAACCAGTAAAGGTTAATCTTAATACTTAGTGTCATTATCAAGTAACCGGTTAGTGTTAAAACCGCATGTGTTAACCAATAATCAGCGTTTAGCGTTCATTAGCAGAGGAATTGAATTCAAGAATCGTGAGGTGATGTTGCAGCTGTACAGGACCTTGGTTAGGCCACATTTGGAGTACTGTGTGCAGTTCTGGTCACCTCACTTTAGGAAAGATGTGGAAGCTTTGGAGAGGGTGCAGAGGAGATTTACCAGGATGTTACCTGGAATGGAGAATAGGTCGTACGAGGATAGGTTGAGAGTGCTAGGCCTTTTCTCATTGGAACGGAGAAGGATGAGGGGTGACTCGATAAAGGTTTATAAGATGATCAGGGGAATAGATAGAGTAGACAGTCAGAGACTTTTTCCCCGGGGTAAGACAGAGTGTTACAAGGGGACATAAATTTAAGGTGAAGAGTGGAAAGAATAGGGGAGATGTCGGGGTAGGTTCTTTACCCAGAGAGTGCTGGGGGTATGGAATGCGCTGCCTGTGGGAGTGGCAGAGTCAGAATCATTGGTGACCTTTAAGCGGCAATTGGATAGGTACATGGATAGGTGCTTAAGCTAGGACAAATGTTCGGCACAACATCGTGGGCCGGAGGGCCTGTTCTGTGCTATATTGTTCTATCAGTTTGGGTCAGCCCCCAGTAATCAATTAGTGTTACCGCGCAGTATTGTTAACCAGTGACTGTTACTGCTCAGTGTTATTAACTAGTAACTGTTTATAGTTAATGCACATTGTTATTATCAAGTAATCAGTTACTGTTAAAGCTGAATGGTAACCAGTAATCAGTTAGTTTGATGTTCAGTGCGATTAATCAGTAATCGATCAGTGCATTGCTAACTAGTAATTGGCGAGTGTTAATGCTCCATGTTTGAAACAATTATCAATTGTGGTGATTAAGATACAATGCATGATCTCAAAAGCTCCTGTGGCACAGTGGTAGTGTCCCTACCTGTGAGCCAGGAAGCCCAGTTTGAGTCCCACGCGCTGCAGTTACTGTGTAATAACATTTAATGATAATTAACCTATCCCTTGTTTGACAATAGACCGTGTCCAGTAGCAGCCTCTAGTCTATGCCGTTTTTATTTCTCCCCATTCTGTGAACGCATGAAGTCAGGGTGAGGTTGTGGCCCAGGTCTAAGCAAAGCCCATGGCTGAGCCGCTTACCACCTTTGTCTCCCCCTTGTGGCAGGATGTGCTGATGAGCTTGGCCAAGGCGGTGGCCAATGCAGCCGCCATGTTGGTCCTGAAGGCGAAGAACGTGGCCCAAGTGGCGGAGGATACCGTGCTCCAAAACCGGGTGATCGCTGCTGCCACGCAGTGTGCCCTCTCCACCTCCCAGCTGGTCGCCTGTGCCAAGGTGAGTGCAGGGGCACGAGGAAAGATCCCAGACTTCCTCGTCACTGGGTCCCAGTGCTTCAGCGGGGATGCCTGTATTTTGCATCTTTGCAAGTGGGTTTGATTTACATCAAGGCTGTGAATTTGAATTTGAATTAATGCACTCACATGAATGCAGTGAAAAGTTTACTAGTCGCCACTTACGGCGCCATCCTGGGTACAAAATCTCGGTACAAGACAGAACAATAAAGAAAACAAAGTTTAAAAAGTTAAAGGTTACAGTCATAGAGTATGGAAACAGGCCCTTCGGCCCAAACTGGTCCATGCTGATCAGGGTGCGCATTCACCTTGTTCTAACTGCCCACATTGGCTCTATATCCCTCTAAACCCTTCCCAACCATGTACCTATCCAAATGTTTATTAAATGTTGCTATTGTACCTGCCTCAACCACTTTCTCTGGCAAGATTAGAGTGCTGCTGGAAAAGCACAGCAGGTCAGGCAGCATCCGTAGAGCAGGAAAATCAGCGTTTCAGGCAAAAACCCTTCATCAGGAATGGTTTTTGCCTGAAACATTGATTTTCCTGCTCCACAGATGCTGCCTGACCTGCTGTGCTTTTCCAGCACCACTCTAATCTTGACTCGAATCTCCAGCATCCACAGTACCTACTTCTGCCCACTTTCTCTGGTAGCCCATTCCCACTCTCTGCATGAAGAAATTGCCCCTCAGGTCCTTCTTAAATCTTTCCCCTCTCACCTTAAACCTATGCTCTCTAGTTTTCAGCTCCCTATCCCTGAGAGAAAAAGATTATATACATTCCATCCTATCTATGCCCCTCATGATTTCATACACCTCAGTAATGTCACCTCCTCATTCTCCTACATTCCAAGGAATAAAGTCCTATCCTGTCCAACCTCTCCCGAAAACTCAGGCCTGCTAGTCCTGGGAGAGAGTGGGGGCTGCAGGAGAATCAGGGTCAAAAACGGTGGTGCTGGAAAAGCACAGCAGGTCAGACAGCATCCGAGGGGCAGGAGAGTCGACGTTTCGGGCATAAGATTCCTGATGAAGATCTTATGCCCGAAACGTCGATTCTCCTGCTCCTCGGATGCTGCCTGACCTGCTGTGCTTTTCCAGCGCTACACTTTTCGACCCTACCAGTCCTGGCAACATCCTCGTCAATCTTCTTTGCACTCTGTCCAGTTTAACCATGTCTATCCTTACTAAACGTTGTGCTTACTTACAAAGTAGGAAAACAAAGGAACACAGTAAACAGTCCAACACCCAGTCTGTAAGTGCCTAGCCATGCTGGGCTCACTCTCCTCATGAGGGCTCGCTATCCCGCGAACCGACCCCAGCCTGCCCCTTCCCGCTCACGCCATTTGGTTGGTGCAGGGTGTTACATCCTGACCTTTGACATTTGGCTGCTGAGGTCAGGCCAACCCAATTGAAATGCGTGGAAACTTCATCCTTGGCTGGCTCGGGGACAAGCCGTATCCCAGGCAACCCAGAATATGGGCATAAATTGACTTTGTTAATCAGACAAGCCATGAGAAGTGAAAGGAAGGAGCATTGTTTACCCCCACCCCCACCCCCAACCATCGCCCTGTTGTAGGTCGACACATCCTTCCTGTGTTGGCTCACATTGTGATGACGCCCACCTAATACGTCTAACTTCAAAAGGACAGTGTCCATTCCTGAACTCTTGCACACCCCTTGTGTCAGGCAGAAGGTAAAGAAGCCTGATCACACCCACCAGCAGGCTCAGGAACAGCTTCTTCCCAGCCGTTATTAGACTGATGAATGGACTCTCTAGCCTCAATAAGCAATGTAACTTGCAGGCCCCTATCTAAGTCTTTTTGATCTGTACATCCTTGCTTATGTGATCTGTCCGTACTGCTCGTAAACAAAGCTTTTCACTGCACTTGGATACACATGACAATCAATCAATCAATCAACATGCTCATTTACTAAGGGTGAAAATTTATAGAATAATGGAAAAATACAGGTAAATGGGAAAGTTCATTCCAAGAAGGAGCTGAATGGGGAAAGGGTGATGGAGAGAAATGTTTGTCAATTGCGTGTCTGTCCATTATAGACACCGGAATTGATTCTGAGCATTAACTATGAGGAACAGTTGAGATGGGACCTTAACAGCAAAAATAAATGGGCTGAATGGGCTCTGCTGTGCTGGAAGATGCTATGGCATCTGATAGCTTGGGTCAGAGCTTTGTCTAATTGTTATGCTGGATGTGACTTGACTCTTATCAAATTGGTTTAGAGGGATATGGGCCAAATGCTGGCGCATGGAACTGGATTAATTTGGAGGAGGCACGGTGGCTCAGTGGTTAGCAATGCCTCACAGCGTCAGGGACCCGGGTTTGATTCCAGTCTCGGGTGACTGTCTGTGTGGAGTTTGCACATTCTCCCCGTGTCTGTGTGGGTTTCCGCTGGGTGCTCCGATTTCTTCCCACAATCCAAATTTGTGCAGGTCAGGTGGATTGGCCACGCTAAATTGCCCATAGTGGTAGAAGCATTAGTCAGGGGTAAATATGGGGAATGGGTCTGGGTGGGTTACTCTTCGGAGGGTCGGTGTGGACATGTTGGGCTGAAGGGCCTGTTTCCATACTGTAGGGAATCTAATCTAATCTACTCATATCACGTTAGCATGGGTGAATTAGAATCCCTGCGGTGTGGAAACAGGCCCCTCGGCCTAACAAGTCTACACTCACTCTCCGAAGAGTAATCCACCCAGACCCATTCCCCTACCCTCTTACTCTGCATTTACCCCTGACTAATGCACCTAACCCACACATCCCTGAACACTATGGGGCAATTCAGCATGACCAATTCACCCTAACCTGCACATCTTTAGACAATGGGAGGAAACCCACGCAGACACAGGTAGAATGTGCAAACTCCACACAAACAGTTGCCCGAGGCTGGAATCAAACCCAGGTCCCTGGCGCTGTGAGACAGCAATGCTCACCACTGAGCCACTATGCCGCCCCAGGGTCTGTTTGCATGCTGTACAACTCAATGACAGCTATTGGTATCGGTGTTCGGCAAATGACCAATCTTGTGTGTTCCGGTGCAGGTGGTCAGTCCGACCATCAGCTCGCCCGTGTGCCAGGAGCAGCTGGTGGAAGCCGGGAAGCTGGTGGACCGCTCGGTCGAGGGCTGTGTCAAAGCTTGCCAGGCGGCCACAGAGGACACAGAGCTCCTGAAGCAGGTCAGCGCCGCGGCCAGCGTGGTGAGCCAGGCCCTCAACGACCTCCTCCAGCACGTGCGCCAGTACGCCAGCAGGGGGGAGCCCATTGGGCGCTACGACCAGGCGACCGACACCATCATGACTGTGACCGAGAGCATCTTCAGCTCCATGGGCGATGCGGGTGAGTCGGGAGTAGCCTCGAGGGGCACACGCTGCGTCTGGGAAAACCATTAGCAGAAAAATGTTAATCTGCAATGAGCCCTTGCCAGTAGGTAGTAGGGTCTGGTGAGTGTCTTTACAACATATCTGTTAGGAGCAGGAGTAGGCCTCAGGCCTGGTACGCCATTTTGATAAGGTGCCTCTTCTTCAGAATCCTGAAGAGTTACACTAAACTCTAAACTCTGTTTCTGTCTCCACAGTCAACTGCAATGTTTCCGTAGCATGCTCTATTTGTTTCAGATTTCCAGCATCCGCAGTATTCTACTTTTTTTTAAAGATAATAATTATGCCTCCATCTATTAGTAGTAGACAAGCAAGAGGCCGGTAGAACACAGCAAGCCAGGCAGCATCAGGAGGTGGAGAAATCAACATTTCGGATGTAACCTTTCAGGAATGAAGAAGGGTTACATCTGAAACGTTGACCTCTCCATCTCCTGATGCTGCCTGGCTTGCTGTGTTCCTCCAGCCTCCTGCTTCTCGACTTTGGATTCCAGCCTCTGCAGTTTTGTTTTGTCTCTGTCGTACTGCCGGCAATGGAAATCCAGAATTATGTACATACTGAAGAGAGAGAGAGAGAGAGAGAGAGAGAGAGGAAGAGAGTTAACATTTCAGGTGGAAGACCGTTGACTTGAATGTTTCAAAGGAAGGATTTTGAAGCAATTTCAGGAGATATTTGAAAATGATCGTTTAACCTGTACTTTAGCCTGAAGAGAGTAATGCTGGATCGGTGATAGGTTTTCGGGTTTGTGGCAATTTAAATGAGGTCTCTTGCTATACGGAAAATGTCGAATACTGAAAAAGTAACGGGGACACCACTTTTCAACATTGGTATGGGAAGCATCAGGCAACTCACCATCAGCGTGGTTCAAAAATTGGGAAAACATTCAGCTGATCAGCCGCCTTTAGCATTTTGTTTAAAAAGGAGAGTGGATCCCTAGTTGATGAGGGAAGGTCCTGTGTGCTCAGAGTACTGGGAAGGCTGTCAGTAGGAGCTGGAGTAGGCCATTTGGCCCTTCAAGCCTGCTGTCCTGTTCATTATGGTCATCTGTCTCAACACCATTTTCCCTCTTGCTCCCCTTGTGGCCTTTACAAGCTCTTTCCTGGATATATTCAGTGACTTAGCTTCCACAGCCTCCTGCGGTAGAGAATTCCATGGGTTTGAGGCAAGACATTTTTCCTCATCTCAGTCCTAAATGGGCCACCACAGATACTGAGAGAGTGTCTGCCGGTTCAAGACTCCCTGACGGGGCACCTTGTCTGTTCACCCTGTTAAGAATTTTATACATTTCAATCAGATTCCCTCCCGTCCTTTTAAACTCTAGTGAATACAGGCCCAAGTCAAACCAATCTCTCCGTATAAAACAGTCGCGATGTCCCCAGTTTCAGGTGAGTGAACATCTGCTGTACTCCCTCTATGGCAAGTATATCCTTTCCCAGGTAGGGGGAAACCCCAGAGAAAGCTTGTTCAATTGGTAATTTCTAGGATGACGACAGGATTTTGGGGCAGATGGAGTGGACTATGCCAACCTCTTCATGGGATCTTCTCTGCTGCTGAGTTACAAGAATATTTTGGATCCAGATTTCCAAAAGGGTCAAATTGAAGGGTAGTTGGATCTTGAGAAGGATCCAGGAGCCAGGACAAGTGAATCTTGGATGGCGTAGAAATAATGGTGGAAGTGATTTGGTGGGCAGAGGGGGGAGCGATGCAGCAGCTCGCGAGCTGGGGGAGGGAGGCCAGTCGGGTTAATGAGGGGATTAGCGTGACTCTGGGTCGGTGAGAGGGTACACGGTCAACTGGGCTGGGCAGGGCAGAGTTGATTAACCGCGAATTGGCGTCTGTGGCCCACAGGGGAGATGGTTCGGCAAGCGCGAGTGCTGGCCCAGGCCACCTCGGATTTGGTGAACGCCATGAGGTCGGACGCAGAGGCAGAGAGCGATGTCGATAACTCCAAGAAGCTGCTAGCCGCTGCCAAGTTATTGGCTGATTCCACAGCGAGAATGGTGGAAGCTGCAAAGGTATTTAATTTCCTCTGAATCGGCGGAAATCTCAATCCAAACAGTCTCACTTTTTTTCATAATCATTAGCGGGATGAGGGTGCCGCTGGCTGGGTCAGCAATTATGGCCCATCTCCGAGTCAGAACGAAGGTCACATGTGGGCCAGACCAGGTAAGGATGGCAGTTTCCTTCCCTGAAGGACATCAGTGAACCAGATCATAAAATCACTACAGTGTGGAAGCAGGCCATTTGGCCCATGGAGTCAATACTGACCTTCTGAAGAGCATCCCACCCAAACCCATTACTCCTGTAATGCTGCATTTCCTGTGGCTATGCACATCTCTGGACATGGGAACCCAGAGGAAACCCATGCAAACATGGGGAGAACGTGCAAACAGACAATCGCCCGGGTCCCTGGCACTGTGAGGCAGCTATGCTAACCACTGAGCCACGGATGGATTTTTCCAATGATCAGCAGTGGCTTCACGGTCATCATTGGACTTTTAATTTTTATTCCACTGTCTGTCATGCCAGGATTCGAACCCAGGTCCCCAGAACATAACCTGGGTGTCTGGGTTAACAGTGCAGCGACAATACCATTAAGCTATCTCCTCCCACCGACAAACAAACTGATGTACTTTGCCTTAATTCCAGATATGGCTGTTCCAGCATATTCCCAGTAGGTATCCCAAATTCCACCCTCTTTAAACTCAATCTCACCCAAACCTTTGCTCTTCGAGCTCTCAACATGTCCAGATCCTTTATCACCTCGTGCTCACTAACCAACCCTGTCCTGGTTAGGACCGTAAAGCAGAGAAGTACATCCAGCCCAGTGAGGGGGTGCTCCCATTCAGTGAGATCATAGCCAATCTTATAATCCTGAAATCCACTTTTCCCCATCATCCGTGATTCCCTTGACTGACTAAAAACCTGTCTATCTCAGCTTTGAGTTTACTGAATGAGCCGGCTTCCACAGCTCTCTGCAGTAAAGAATTCCACAGATTCACTCCGCTCTGAGAGAAGGAATCCCTTTTTATCTCTATCCTTGAATGTACAAACCTTTATTCCCTCTCGTCCTCGACTTTCCCACCAGGGAAAACAACCTTTCTGCATGCACTCTATGGATTCACCTTTAGTGTTTTAGTAAGAATGTTTCTTTAATGTCCCCTTACGTGTTTCAGTAAGATCTGCTCTCATCCTTCGATACTCCAATGAGTACAGGCCCAACCTACTCAATCTGTCCTCATAAGACAGTCCTTTCACGTGGCTATCAGCCGAGTGAACCACAGGATCCCTACAGTGTGAAAACAGGCCCGTCGGCCTAACAAGTCCACACCAACCCTCCGAAGAGTAACCCACCCAGACCTATTTCCCTACCTTATTCCCCTACATTTACCCCTGACTAATACACCTAACCTACACATCCCTGAACACTATGGGCAACTTAGCGTAGCCATTTCACCCTAACCTGCACATCTTTGGATTGTGGAAGGAAACCGGAGCACTTGGAGGAAACCCACTGGGAGGATGAGCAAACTCCACACAGACAGTTGCCCGAGGCTGGAATCGAACCTGGGACCCTGGTGCTGTGAGGCAGCAGTGCTAACCACTGAACCACCGTGCCATTTCTCACTGAATTTCCTCCAATGTTAATATATCTTTCCTTTTTGTGGTTATTTAGCCTGCCCAAGGCTGGAATCGAACCTGGGACCCTGGTGCTGTGAGGCAGCAGTGCTAACCACCGTGCCATTTCTCACTGAATTTCCTCCAATGTTAATATATCTTTCCTTTTTGTGGTTATTTAGCCTGTTAATCACAGCCTTGCAGACATAATCTGATTTTCAGCAGTCTTGCTCAGGGTTGAATATGGTTGAGTTTGGTTTGTCATGTTTCCCCTGACTCCCAGAGTGTCTACAGTCTGCTGCCGAGCAAACTCATTGGATTTGATATGTTCTCAACTGTCGTTTACTGGGACTGACACAGAGGGCGGAGTTGCGGTCTAGTCAGAGTTGTTCTGTAAACATTACAAACGAATCTCCATGAGGAAAAAGAAAATGCAATTTGATCCAAAAAGCCAGACCCCCTTAGTTTCCAACTCCTGCTGTCTGCAGAACTGATAGATTGTGATATTGGACAAAAAAGCCAGTCGATACTCCAGGGACAGCTTTGAAATATGAATTCAATTCATCCGATACTTAATGAGCTGGTGCTTGAAGTTGGCTCGGTGACACTGAAACTGACTGCACGGCATGTCCTTCAAGGCCGGGTGACCCTACAGCCCTGCCCATTGACTGGGTGACCCTACAGCCCTGCCCATTGGCTGGGTAACCCTACAGCCCTGCCCATTGACTGGGTGACGCGACAGCCCTGCCCATTGGCTGGGTGACCCGACAGCCCTGCCCATTGGCTGGGTGATCCTACAACCCTGCCCATTGGCTGGGGATCCTACAGCCCTGCCCATTGGCTGGGAGATCCTACAGCCCTGCCCATTGGCTGGGTGATCCTACAGCCCTGCCCATTGGCTGGGTGATCCTGCAGCCCTGCCCATTGGCTGGGTGATCCTGCAGCCCTGCCCATTGGCTGGGTGATCCTACAGCCCTGCCCATTGGCTGGGTGATCCTACAGCCCTGCCCATTGGCTGGGTGACCCGACAGCCCTGCCCATTGGCTGGGTGACCCGACAGCCCTGCCCATTGGCTGGGTGACCCGACAGCCCTGCCCATTGGCTGGGTGACCCGACAGCCCTGCCCATTGGCTGGGTGACCCGACAGCCCTGCCCATTGGCTGGGTGACCCGACAGCCCTGCCCATTGGCTGGGTGACCCGACAGCCCTGCCCATTGGCTGGCCCTGCCCATTGACTGGGTGATCCTACAGCCCTGCCCATTGACTGGGTGATCCTACAGCCCTGCCCATTGACTGGGTGACTCTACAGCCCTGTCCATTGACTGGGTGACCCTACAGCCCTGTCCATTGACTGGGTGACCCTACAGCCCTGCTCATTGGCTGGGTGATCCTACAGCCCTGCCCATAGATTTATAATCCTACAGCCCTGCCCATTGACTGGGTGATCCTACAGCCCTGCCCATTGGCTGGGTGATCCTACAGCCCTGCCCATTGGCTGGGTGATCCTACAGCCCTGCCCATTGACTGGGTGATCCTACAGCCCTGTCCACTGGCTGGCACGTGATGCTTGCTGAACCTTGCCGCACTCCAGGAGAGAGGAGATTGGTACTGAGTATTGCCTTGCACAGATGGACAGATGTTCCGGTTCAGAGGGAGGCCATTTGACCATCGTGCCATACGAGCAGTTCACTTCCTGCCGTTCTCCCTGTAGCCCCCTTCACGTCCTTTTCCTTTTCAGAGCACCGCAGTCTAATTCCCTCTTTGAACGCATCGATTGAGCCTGCCTCCACCACACGCTCTCAGGCGACTCATTCCACATCTCAGCTGCTCCCTACGTTAGAAAAATGATTTCTCCCGCTCGTTGCTTTTGATTCTCTCGCCAAAGTAAAGGTGTGCCCTCCCTCATTCTCAGTCTTTCTGCCCTGTCTACCCCTCATGATTTCTGAGCGACTCGATCAAGTCTCTCCGTCTTCTGCAGACAGACAAATTCCGTGCTGTAGCTTCATGTTGGATTGTAGCCATTCTGCAGTTCTCATCGGGCAGATTCCGAGAGGAGCCGGGGCTGGTATCTGCTGTCCCGTGTCTTAAAATTGCCCTAGCTCTGAAGATGAGCTGTCACAGCTCGTTTGGTTTAGAGTGAAGCAGAGGCGAATAATGATTGAGGGAGCGAAGAGACCAGATGTGAGGTTGCTTCATGGTTCGCTGTTGCTGTGGTTGCAGGCGGGCTTTTGAACATCTGCACAAGTGCTAATGCGATGCGTTTCTGGGCTGGGTGATGGATGGAGAGTAGGACTGATACTAACCTCACACTTTGTAAGTGATCACTGACTTTAACTGAGCTGGCTACATCATTTATCTTTTAGCTGAGTTCCTTCGTCAGTGCTGATGTTTGAACCACCTTTAATATAGCAGGGGTCATTGAACAGAATAGAGGTGGCATAGTGGCTCTGTGGTTACCACTGCTTCCTCCCAGCACCAGGAACCCAGGTTCGATTCCAGCCTCAGGCAACTGTCTGTGTGGAATTTGCACATTCTCCCAGTGTCTGTGTGGGTTTCCACTGAGTGCTCCGATTTCCTCCCATCGTCCAAAGATGTGTGGCTTAGGTGAGTTGGCCATGCTAAATTGCCCATAGTGTTCAGGGATGTGTCGATTAGTTGCATTAGTCAGGCTTAAATGTGGAGTAAATAGAGTAGGGGAATGGGTCTGGTGGGTTACTCTTTGGAGGGTTGGTGCGGACTTGACGGGCCGAAGGGCCTGTTTCCACATTCAAGGGATTCTGTGATTCTATGAGGGAAGCTCAACAGCAGTTCATCAGAACAGCTGCCTGCAAACCCCCACCCTCATCTGTGGCCCCCTCATCCCCACAACGACTGCCCATGGGGCTGAAGGAAGTGCTCGCTCCTTTCCCTCCGTCATGGCTGAGTGCCCCAGCCGGGTTTTATCTTGGCAACGTTGCAAAGCGAAGGGGGCCATTCAGCCCCCTCCACTGTGCTGTGCTCATCAATCAGATCCCTGCCAATTTGGAGCAGAGCTCCAGCTGGGGAGGTGGTGGCATCGTACGTGTAATCCCAAATCTCTGGCTGGGAGCGCAGGTTTGAGGCCCACCACGGCAGACGGTGAAATTTGAATTCAACAAAAATCCTGAATTAAAATGGTATAATTGATGTCAGTGAAAGCGTATCTGTTAAAGTAGAGAGTTGAGACGGCCCCGGGAATCCCTTGTGGATTCAGACCTGTAAAGCCTCTCTCTAATGTCCTTTTGAACTCTCAAGTCAGAGTCTTGTAAGAGCAAAGATGTTTTTCTCTCTGTGTCTGCCCCACTTGCAAGGGGTAATAAGAATCCATTATAATTCACAGGATCTGACTGTTAATTACAAGGCTTTTAATAGTACCGAGTTTCGGTTCAGGGTCAGTATTAAACACTGTCATTAATTTCACAAGGGAACGGCCATGAATGTTATCACTTGGTGTCCTGTTCATACAGATTCACTGATGCTAAGGCAAATGTTCTTCATTGCCTTACAGCATCCTGTTATCACTTGGTGAGCACAGATGTCCCTATCTTCTGCATTCCTTGAGTTCCCCCCTTTTTCTGAGCCTACCTGCCTGTCTATTTTCTAGTGCAATAAATGTGTTCTATAATTGAACATTACATTTTAGTCTAAATGTTTAAAGACAAGTTTTAAGGCTATAGACTTTCTCATATCTGCTCTCGGGCCAACAAGTGACATAGCATTCGGATGTTGTGTGTTAACAGTTGTATTGAACTCCAAACGTTAACTCTGCTTTTCTCCGTGGGTGCTGCCAGACTTGTTGGCTTTCTCCAGCACTTTCTGCTTCTGTTTGCGATCTCCAGCATCCACAGCACTTCTGCTTTTTTTTTGCATCACGGGTCCATCCTGCAACCGTGTGATTTTTTTTTTGCCCTGTGAGGAAATTCTCCTTTCTCCAGCGGTCACCATTTTAACAGTGGTCACAAAGTCAGATCATCATTCTTGAGCTGTTCTGTGGGCTTTTGTTTGGGGTGGTGCAGTGGCTCAGTGGTTAGCACTGCTGCCTCACAGCACCAGGGGATCCAGGTTCGATTCCACCCTCGGGCAACTGTCTGTGTGGAGTTTGCGCATTCCCCCCGTGTCTGTGTGGGTTTCCTCTGGGCGCTCCAGTTTCCTCCCACAGTCCAAAGATGTGCAGGTCAGGTGAACTGGCCAAGTTAAACTGCCCATAGTGTTAGGTGCATTAGTCAGAGGGAAATGAGTATTGGTGGGTTGCTCTTCGGAGGGTCGGTGTGGACTTGTTGGGCCGAAGGGCCTGTTTCCACACTGCAGGGAATCGAATCTAATCTTTCAAGCGCATTTTTGTCCCGAAAGTGGACAATAATCCCTGTCCATCCCTTGAAATGCAAAAATACTTGAGAGGAAATTAAATTGCTTCTGTGGGACTTATTAAATAACTTGGTTCATTTCGAGAAAACAAAGCAAGGCTGACTCTCGGTTTAATTTGCTTTCTCAAAGTTCCCCAGACTTCTTGTTTTTGTTTGTATGCAAAGTCACCGAGGGAACTAAATTTCTCCTAATTGCAAATAAATTACTCGTTGCAAGGCCTTTTGCTCAAATTTGCAAGGCTTTGATATTTCGAGCAGCTTGCTTTCGAAGGAAAATCAAGATCTCTGTGGAAGAGTGTTCGGTTGTTTAGTTTGGCAGCTGGTGTGCTGTTACACTGCTTTGTGCAGAACTCAAGCAAAACCAGAGAGTCACTCAAGCAAGCTTGGCTCCAGTTTATTGTTGGCCAGAGTACAATGGCGTCAGGAATTTCTTTGGAATCCTATTGCTGGTTTCGTCAGTTTATCCTGTTTCCCTGTCATAGTGTCATACAACACGGAAACAGGGCCTTCAGCCCGTGCCGACCGTAATCCCAAACTAAACTGATCACACCTGTCTGTGCTTGGCAGGAATCCAAATGATGTCATTGATGTTAGTGAAAGGGTATCTGTTATTGGGACAACAAGTGACATAGCATTCAGATGTTGTGTATTAACAGTTGTATCGAACTCAAAATACTTCTACATATCCAGATACCTTTTAAACATTGTAACTATACCCGCATCCACCACTTCTTCTGGCAGTCCATTCCACATGCGAACACCCTCTGTGTAAAAAAAAAAATTGCACCTGGTGTCGTTTTAAAATCTTTCTCCTTTCGCCTTAAAAATATGCTCCCTTGTCTTGAAACCCCTCACCCCAGGGAAAAGACACATGCCTTTCAGCTTTTCAATCCTCCTCATAATTTTATAAACTGCTATCAGGTCACCTCACAACTTCCTACGCTCCAGTGCAAAAAGTCCCAGCCTACCCAGCCTTTCCTTATAACTCAAACCCTCCATTCCCAGCAACATCCTGGGAAATCTCTTCTGAATCCTCTCCAGTTTAATAACATCCTTCCTACAACAGGGTGACAGGAACTGGGCACAGTGCTCCAGAAGAGAGGTCACCAATGTCCTGTAAAACCTCAACACGATGCCCCAACTCCTACACGCAAAGGTCTGAGCAGTGAAGGCGAGTGTGCTAAATGCCTTCTTAATCCCCGTATCTACTTCAAAGAATTATGTACCTCGCTCCCTAGGGGGTCTCTTTTCTACAGCACTACCCAAGGCTCTACTTTTCATTGTATAAGTCTTGCCCTTGTTAGTTTTACCAAAATGCAATACCTCGCGTTTATCCAAATTCATCCATCGGCCACTGTTCAGCTCATTGACCCAATTGATCAAGATCTCCATGTAGTCTTAGATAACCTTCTTCACTGTTCACTATACCACCAATCTTGGTTAGAAATCACACAACACCAGGTTATAGTCCAACAGGTTTATTTGGAAGCACTAGCTTTCAGAGCGCTGCTCCTTTATCAGGTGGTTATGGCTTTTCCAGCAACGCACTCTAGAACCAGGGGTCACAGTCTCAGGAGACAGGGAAGGAATGAGATGAGGAAACATCGTGTCACTCGAAAGGCAACAAAACTGTGGAACTCTCTTTCACCGAAACCTGTGGAGGCTGAGCCACTGAATATCTTCAGGAAAGGGATCGATACTCTTGATGTGTGAAAATGTATGGAGGGAAAGCAGGAAAATGGCACTGAGGTAGAGGCTTAGCCATGATCACATTGATTCGCTGAGTAGGCTCGATGGGCTGAATGGCCTCCCCCAACTCCCAGTTTCTATGGATATGCCGAGTACCTCTTTCCTGAAAGCCTGTCTTGGGGCCTCACCAGACGAATGTTTGCCCTATTGTGGGAAGGATATTATTAAAGCTGGAGAGAATTTTCAGCAGAAATTTACCGGGCTGTTGCTGGAACTGGAGGGTTTGACTTATAAGGAGAGGCAGGATCAGCTGAGTCTTTTTCCCTGGAGTGTAGGGGGTTGACGGGTGACTTTATAGAGGTTTATAAAATCATGAGGGGTGTAGATAAAGTGAATGACAGGAGCCTTTTCCCTAAGGTGGGGGATTTCAAGACTAAAGGGCATAATTTTTTAAGGTGAGAGGACAAAGATATTAAAAAAGGCGTGAAGGACATTTTTTTTTGTACACAGAGTGGTTCGTGTGTGAAGTGAGCTTCCAGAAGATGCGGTGGATGTGGGTACAGTTAGAGCATTTCGATAAGTTTATGAATTGGCCATGCTAAATTGCCCATAGTGTTAGGTGCATTAGTCAGGGGGAATGGGTCTGGATGGGTTACTCTTCGAAGGGTCGGTGTGGACTGGTTGGGCCAAAGGGCCTGTTTCCATACTGTAGGGAATCTAATCTAATAGGAAAGGTTTGGAGGGATATAGGCCAACCGCAGGCAGGTGGGAGCAGTCTAGTTTGGGGATTATGGGTTAGCATGGACTGTTTGGGCCGAAGGGTCTGTTTCTGTGCTGTGTGACTTGATGACCACCCTTCAATGAGGGCAGCACGGATTTCGCAAACGAAATGGCCCAGCAGCAGTCCCTAATCGCAGGGCTGAGGTGATTTTCTGATATTTTCCTCCACGTTAGTGTGGGGCAGCTGCGTGCAGTTGAAGCTAGCCGGCTATACCAGCTGTGCCAACGGGGTCAGCCTCTCTCGTCCTCTCGCGCGTGACCCTCTGTGACCCCCCCCATCTCTCTTTCCTTAAAGGGTGCGGCAGCAAATCCAGAAAACCAGGACCAGCAGCAGAAACTGCGGGAGGCAGCGGAGGGCCTCCGCGTTGTCACCAACTCAGCAGCTCAGAACGCCATCAAAAAGAAGCTGATCAACCGGCTTGAGGTAACGCACCGCGGGTATCTTTCAGGTGGATTTATAAGCGGCCTCCTCCTGGCATTGGGTAACTGAGTGAAAGGGCGAGAGCCGCCGGAGCCAGTGTGTGAGGAAGCCATTCCATAAAGGATCAAACGCATTGAGGTTATCAATGGGGCCAGAGGCAGGGTCATCCCAACCCCCTCACTCACCAAATCGCCCGTGGCACCCAATTCAAATATTTCGTGTCCGGGTCAGTTGACCAGTAAAGCTTTGCAGGGCTCGGTGCATCTTTTTCTTGATCAGGATGTGTTTGTGTTTACTCTCTCCTTTGACCAGAATGCGGCCAAACAAGCTGCTGCCGCAGCCACGCAAACCATCGCTGCTTCGCAAAACGCCTCGTCGTCCAATAAGAACACAGCCGCCCATCAGCAACTGGTACAAAGCTGCAAGGTAAAGGAGCAATCCAGAGGGTCGGGTGTGAGTCCACCTCGGTTTCTCGCTCGGTTATTTCTTCTCTGGAAGGAGCGCTGGGACATCTCCCTCTTCAATTCCGATTGGACGACACAAAGGAAGCTGAGGGGTGACCTGATCTGGCGTATCCCGGGATGTTGAGGGAGGAAATTGCCGGGCCCCTTGCAGAAATACTTGTACAGAATATAACACCCGACTGAGGGGCAGGAAGAGTCCATAACTAGTTTTAAGGCAGAGGTAGACTGACTCTTCTTAACCAAAGAGGTTAAAGGTTATTGGAGGGTGGCAGATTTGAAGTTCCAGTCAGATCAATCGTGATCTGAATGAATGGTTGTACAGACTCAAAGGGCTGAATGGCCTACTTTGGTTGTTCATACATTGAAATGTTCTGAGGTGAACACTATGGAAATGGAAATATTCTTCATCACCCCTTCCTTGGTACATCCCCTTTTTGTCTTTTCCCTTTTTGTTTTGGGTTGATCTCCTTTATCATTAGTTGCCCCTTGAGAAGGTGGGGGTGAGCTGCCTTCTTGAACAGTTGCAGTCCACCTGCTGTGGGTTGACCCACAATGCCCTGAGGGAGTGGATTCCAGGATTTTGACCTAGCGACACTGAAGGAATGGCGATATATTTCCATGGCAGGATGGTGAGTGGCTTGGAGGGGAACTTGTAGGGGGTGGTGTTCCCATGTGTCTGCTGCCCTTGTCTTTCCAGATGGAAGTGGCCATGGGTTTGGAAGGTGCTATCTGCGGAGCCTTGGTGAGTGCTTGTAGATGGTACACACTCCTGCGATTGTGTCAGTTTTGAAGGTGGTAGTTGGAGCTATGAGCCAACTACAGAGATAGGGGGATAGTTTGCAGAGAAGCAGTTTGAGGAAGATCTCCTCACGTGCAATGTCTCCTATTTGCTTTCTCCAGGTTGTTGCTGATTATATTCCTCAGTTGGTGCAAGGTGTGCGAGGAAGTCAGGCAGAGCCTGAGAATCTTAATGCCCAACTCGCCTTGATTATTGCCAGCCAGAACTTCCTTCAGGTACGCCTGTGTCTGTCTGTCTGTCTGTGTCTGTGCGTGTGTATGTGTCTGTCGGTGTGTTTGTCTCTGCCTCTGTGTGTGTGTGTGTGTCTGTGAATATATGTGTCTATGTGTGTGTCTATGTCTGTGTGTGTCTGTCTATGTGTGTGTGTGTGTGTTGGTGTGTATATGTCTGTGTTTGCTGTTTGTG
>NC_057749.1:23995902-24000107 GCF_004010195.1 Chiloscyllium plagiosum
TTCTCTGACAGTCCCTTATGCTTTCTGCTACTCCACCAATCTTCGTGTCATCTGCAAACTTGCTGATCATACCAACAGTGCCCTCTTCCAGATCATTTATGTATATCATAAACAACAGTGGCCCCAGCACTGATCCCTGTGGAACACACTGGTCACCTTTCTCCATTTTGAGAAACTCCCTTCAACTACTACTCCCTGTCTCCTGTTGCTCAACCAGTTCTTTATCCACCTAGCTGGAACACCCTGCACACCATGTGACTTCACTTTCTCCATTAGTCTCCAATGGGGAACCTTATCAAACGCCTTCCTAAAGTCCATGTATATGACATCAACAGCCCTTCCTTCATCTATCAACTTGGTCACTTCTTTGAAGAACTCTATTAAGTTGGTAAGGCACGTTCTGCACCGCACAAAACCATGTTGCTTATCACTGACAAGGCCATTCTTTTCTAAATATAAATAGATCCTTTCCCTCAGTACCATCTCCAGCAACTTTCCCACCACCAACGTCAAGCTCACTGGTCTGTAGTTACTCAGAATATCCCTACTACCCTTCTTGTACAGAGAGACAACATGAGCAACCTTCCAGTCCTCCGGCACCTGTATTTAACGATGCCACAAAGATATCTGTCAGGGCCCCAGCTACTTCCTCTCTCACCTCCCTCAGCAACCTGGGATAGATCCCATCTGGTCCTGGGGGTTTGTCCTCTTCAATAACCTTTAGCCTACCCAACACATCTTCCCTACTTAAGTCAACGTGATCCAGACTAATCAAACTTCTATCTCTAATCTCAAGATTCATCATGTTCCACTCCTCAGTGAATACTGATGCAAAGTAATCATTCGGAATCTCACCCATTCTCTCAGGTTCAACACACAGCCTTCGTTCATCATCCTTTAGTGGACCAATCCTTTCTCTAGTCACCCGCTTGCTTCTTAAATAATAATAAAATGCTTTGGGATTCTCCTTAATTCTGCTCGCTAAATCTATTTCATGACCCCTTTTGGCCTGCTTGATTCTTCGCTTAAGACTTATCCTACACTTCTGATATTTCTCCAGGGCCTGTTCTGTTCTTAGCTGCTTAGACCTTATGTATGCTTCCCTTTTCCTCTTGGCTCGTCATACAATTTCTCCTGTCATCCACGGTTCACAAATCTTGCCCTTCCTATCTTTTGCCTTCAATGGGACATGCCTATCTTGCACTATCTTCAACCTATCTTTGAAAGTCTCCCACATCTCAAATGAGGACTTCCCTTCAAATAACTGTGTCCAATCCACACTTCCCAGCTCCTGCCTAATTTTGATATAATTGGCCTTGACCCAGTTTAGTACTCTTTCCTTAGGACCACGCTCATCCTTATCTACGAGTATTCCAAAACTTACAGAATTGTGGTCACTGTTCCCAAAGAAATCCCCCACCGCAACGTCTACCACCTGTCCTGGCTCATTCCCCAGTACCAGGTCCAATATGGTCCCTTCCCTCGTCGGACTATTGACATACTGCTCTAGAAAACTCTCCTGGACCCTTCTTACTAATTCTACCCCATCCAGACTTCTGACATTAAGTGTATCCCAGTCAATGTTGGGAAAATTAAAATCTCCCATCACCACTACCCAATTGCCTCTACATCTTTCCATGATCTGTTTACCTATGTGTGTGTGTGTGTCTGTGTGCATCTGTCTGTGTGCGCCTGCCTGTGTGTCTGTCTGTCTGTGTCTATCTGTGTGTGTGCCTGTCTGTGTGTGTGTGTGTGTGTGTCTGTCTTTCTATGTCTGTGTCTGTCTTTCTGTGTGTGTGTGTGTTGTGTGTTTCTCTGTTGATCTCACTGCAGGACTCTATGCTTCCGGAGGTGGTGAGCAGAGAGCTGGGGAGGACATTGAATTAGACAGGGTAGTGGCGCGCATAAACCCCAAGATCTTCTTGCCCCCACAGCAACTGAACTCTGGATTGGAGTACTGGCTCAGTGGTTAGCACTGCTGCCTTACATCACCAGGATCCAGGTTCAATTCCAGCCTTTGGCAAATGTCTGTGTGGAGTGTGCATATTCTCCCCGTGTCTGCGTGGGTTTCCTCTGGGTGCTCCGGTTTGCTTCCACAATCCAAAGATGTGCAGGTTAGCGTAAATTGGCTGTGCTGAACTGCCTATAGTGTCCAGGGAAGTGCAGGCTCGATAGGTTAGCCATGGGGAATGCAGGGTTACAGGGATACGGTGGGGAAACGGGTCTGGGTGGGATACCCTCCAGAGGGTCAGTGTGACTCAGTGGGCTGAATGGCCTCTTTCTGCACTGAAGGGATTCTATGATTCCATTGTCAGTGTTGTTAGGGAGGGATATTGGACCCAGTGGTACTGAAGTAACTATGAAATAGTTTGTAATAGTATGTGGCTTGGAGGGCAACTTGCCACCCGTCAGCTCCCCGATTCCCTCTCGATGGTGGATGTCACGGGTTGGGAAGGCGCTGTCGAAGGAGAGAGGGCATGAAGTGAGAATTGAAAGTTGTCTTAGTCTCGTAGTCTGGCCTCGTATGAGAGAGACGAATGGTGGTGAGCGTAACCGAAGGGTCACTACACCTCTGGTGAGGGGAGAGTCTGAGAAGTTGGCACCTTCATGGTGATCTCAGTCAGTGTGAGAATTGAACCCATGCTGTTGGGTTCACAAGCCAGCCCTCCAGCCAACTCAGCTAACCAACCCCTGCGGAGAGTGAATGTCTAATCAGCTAATGTCCTTGCATCGAAAACCTTCATATGTCATGTTGGGGCTGGCTGGTCTGTGACCTGGACTTTCAGAATCTGGATAAATGCGTTTTCCCTTTTCCCTGAGCTTGTAATAAATTCTTCCACATAATTGTGTTTGACAACTATACAATAAATCAGGCAGCCATTACTGAACACCATTAAATGGCTTTGTTTTTGTGGAGCATTTATCCAGATTAAAATATTTATATGATGTTGCTATGGTGGTACCCCATCTGTTTGTTCCTCAATAGATTCTACCTAATTGCCACTTTGCAAATAAGCTCCATTTCATAGGGCTATACAAGTACTTGGAAGGATACACATTTTGGAGGTTTAAATAATAAATGTTCTGTGGTGTCTCTCAAATGCTTAAACCATTTGTGGGCAGTATTCTGAGATTCGGGATCCTTTCCACAGCTCCTACTGCAAATAAGACAGACAGGTTTATTTTGGATTTTGAAAGCTGATATGTTTATGTTTCGATGGTAGCTCAGTGGGTTGTGTTTCAAACCATATTCCAGAGCCTTAATCCAGACTGACATTCTCAGTATAAGACTAAGGGAATGCCGCACTGTTGGAGGGTCAGTACCAAGGGAGTGCCATACTATCGGAGGGTCAGTGCTGAAGGAGTGCCACCAAGCCCGGAGGGTCGATGCTGAGGGAGTGCCACACTGTCGGGGGTTCACTGCTGAGGGGGTGCCACACTGTCGGAGGGTCAGTGCTAAGGGAGCGCCACACTGTTGGAGGGCCAGTGCTGAAGGAGTGCCACACTGTCGGAGGGTCATGCTGAGGGAGTGCCACACTATGGGAGGGTCAGCGCCGAGGGAGTGCTGCACTGTCAGAGGGTCAGTGCTGAGGGAGTGCCGCACAGTTGGAGGGACATGCCGAGGGAGTGCCGCACTGTCAGAGGGTCAGTGCTGAGGGAGTACCGCACTGTCGGCGGGTCAGTGCTGAGGGAGTGCCGTACTGTCGGCGAGTCAGTGCCAAGGGAGTGCCGCACTGTCGATGGGTCAGTGCTGAGGGAGTGCTGCACTGTCGGATGGTCAGTGCTGAGGGAATGCCGCACTGTCGACGGGTCAGTGCCAAGGGTGTGCCGCACTGTCGATGGGTCAGTGCTGAGGGAGTCAGTGCTGAGGCAGTGCTGCACTGTCGACAGGTCAGTGCTGAGGCAGTGCCGCACTGTCGGAGGGTCAGTGCTGAGGCAGTGCCGTACTGTCGGCGAGTCAGTGCCAAGGGAGTGCCGCACTGTCGATGGGTCAGTGCTGAGGGAGTGCTGCACTGTCGGATGGTCAGTGCTGAGGGAATGCCGCACTGTCGACGGGTCAGTGCCAAGGGTGTGCCGCACTGTCGATGGGTCAGTGCTGAGGGAGTGCTGCACTGTCGGATGGTCAGTGCTGAGGGAATGCCGCACTGTCGACGGGTCAGTGCCAAGGGTGTGCCGCACTGTCGATGGGTCAGTGCTGAGGGAGT
>NC_057749.1:24000129-24002701 GCF_004010195.1 Chiloscyllium plagiosum
TCGGAGGGTCAGTGCTGAGGGAGTGCCGCACTGTCGGAGGGTCAGTGCTGAGGGAGTGCCGCACTGTCGGAGGGTCAGTGCTGAAGAAGTTGAGGCCTAGTTGCACTTTTGGGTGAATTTTAAACATCGTTTGGCCTGATTTTGAAGAAGAGCAGAAGTAACCTGGCCCGGTCACTATCAACACCCTCATTAGGAAACTAGGGAATCTAGTCTTGCTGATCCTGGGATCTTGCTGTGTATTCATTATCCACCTTTTTTTGTTTAATTGCAACAATGAGCGCTCTTCAGAAGTGCATCATTTCTCGTAAGAAAACACACTTCGGATATCCTGAGGATGTGAAAGGCGCTGTGTAAATGTAAGGCTTTTTGCTTAACCTTGTCGTTATTTTCCTGTAGCCCGGAAGCAAGATGGTCTCCTCTGCCAAAGCTGCTGTGCCCACGGTCGCTGACCAGGCCGCTGCCATGCAGCTTGGACAATGCGCCAAGAACCTCGCCACAAGCCTGGCTGAGCTCCGAACATCTGTACAGAAGGTCAGTCATGGTCATGGTCCCCACAGTCCCCTCCCCCGCCTGTCGGCTCTGACTCGGACTTTGTACGGGTTTGCTTTCTGTCTGGAGTGGCCCAGCTGTTCAGCAAAACAATTGAGCAAACTGATCTTGACAGGCGAACTAACACGGTAACGTCCGACTCTCTTGAATTCAGGCTCATGAGACATGTGGGCCCATGGAAATTGACTCTGCCTTGCAGTCGGTGCAGACTCTGAGGAACGAACTGCAGGATGCCAAAATGGCGGCAGCTGATGGACAACTGAAGCCATTGCCAGGGGAGACGGTAAGATGAACTCCTTGGCAAATCAATCTTCTTATTTTGAGTGAAGACCGTGACCATTGACCTTTGGAATTTATTTTAAAAATCAAGTTAATGTGAAGAATTGGCACTGAGCGTGGCAGGGGTTTCGTTTATTTAATTGGTTCTTTGACTGTCAATGTGGGAATGTTTCGACTCATATGAGGGTGACCACTTTTGTACATTGTCAGAAAATGAGGTAAAGTTGCCATTTTTCCAGAGGGTCACGCTCTCGTGAGAGAAAGATGTCTGGCTGTGGTTTAATCTGAGGGTCCCCATGCCTCAGTCGATGGGAGAGGTCGAAAAGTAGAGTCCTCAGCTGCTGCGGGAATTGAACCCATATTGTTGGCATCACTCACCAGCCATCCAACCAACTGGACTAGCTGAGCCACTATGTTGTCATAACCCAGATTGTGAAACTCAGAGATGTCGCAGGCATCAGCAGTGATACTTTTCACCTTCTTCACGCTCGGGTGCCACTGGAATACTAGGGCACAAATGTTGGCACACTCGGGTGTCCCTCCCTCTGAGCCAGACGTTCTTGGTTCAAGTCCCACTCCTGGACTCAATAGCCATGGAGGTTATGTGGTAACGTTAAGTATCAGGATCTAAACACGTCTGGTACCATGTCAGAGAGTCACACAGCACGGAAACAACCCCTTCGGTCCAACCAGTCCATGCCGACCATAATCCCAAACTATACCAGTCCAACCTCATGCTCCTAGCCCATATCCATCAAAGCATTTCCTATTCATGTACTTACCGAAGTGTGTTTAAACATTTTAACTCGTGTCCAACACTTCCTCAGGAAGTTCAGTCCAGATGCAAGCGACCCTCTGTGGAAATGATGTGCTCCTCGTGTCTTTCCAAATTTCTCTCCTCTCACCTTAAAAGTATGGCCCCTTGTCTTGAAATGCCCCACTCTGGGGAAAAGACACCTCCCATTTGACGTGTGGGAAAAGGAGAAGAGTTTCCTGGTCAGTCAGAACTGTGCGATGCCTCATCCTCCCTAGATTCAATGACTTCACATGCACATTCTCGCTGTGAGTGAGCATCACCTTCACTCCAAGTGGCAAGAGCACACTGAAATGCCGATTCTGGTATTCTCAGACTATCCTTTGATGGTTCACTGCAACTTGTGTTGCTCCTGAATCCTGGTCTGGGGTAAGATGGTTGATTCTGGATTCCCAAGCCAGAAGATGTGGACGTGAAATTAAGGAGGGGCTCTGTTATTAAAATTAAAGAATGAAGGCTTAAACATGAAAACTGCATTGAGCTCTTTACCTGCAGTGATTGATTGCTGCTTGTGCCAGTGTGTTGAAAATAGAACTACATCGAATTGAATTGAATTGAATTGAATTTATTGTCACGTGTACCGAGGCACAGTGAAAAGCTTTGTCTTGTGAGCAAAACAGGCAGATCACATGGTTAAGTAGCATAGATAAGCAAATAATAGGTAAACAGCAGCAAAAACCAAAATGAGTACAGGTGAATGTTAAGAGTTTGTGAGTCCATTCAGTATTCTAACAACAGGAGGTTGGAAACTGTTGTGAAACTGGCTGGTGCATGTGTTCAGGCTTCTGTACCTTCTCCCTGATGGTAGAGGTTGTAGAAAAGCATTGCCAGAGTGGGATGGATCTTTGAGAATGCTGGCGGCCTTTCCTTGACATTAGGCCTGGTAGATGGATTCTATAGATGGGAGGTTGGCCTTTGTGATTGTCCGGG
>NC_057749.1:24002724-24005434 GCF_004010195.1 Chiloscyllium plagiosum
CAGCGGGCCTGGTAGATGGATTCTATAGATGGGAGGTTGGCCTTTGTGATTGTGAGTTCACCACTCTATATAACCGTCTCCGATCTTGAATGGTACAGTTGCCATACCAGATAGTGATACATCCAGACAGAATGCTCTTGATGGCGCACCTATAAATTTTCTCAGCTGCCTGAGGAAGCTGTTGGGCCTTTATAACCAGCGCATCCACATGACCAGAGACTTAGGAACAGTAAGCTGTTCAGTCCTTGAATATACTTAGTGACCCAGCCTCAACAGCCCTCTGCAGCAAAGTATTCCGCAGATTCACCACCCTCTGAGTGAAAAAACATCCTTTCTTATCTCTATAATGTGCAACCCCTTATTCTGAAATTATATCCTCTGGTGAAAGACTCTCCCTCAAGGGGAAACAACCGTTCTGATTTTCCCCTGTCGAGTCCTCTAAGAATCTTATATGATTCAATAGGATCCTTCGAAGCTCCAATAAGCACAAGCTCAAACTATTTCAACTTTCCTCATAAGACAGTCCCTCCATACCCGGGGCCACCTGCGTGAACCTTCCCGAGACTGCCCCCCCAATGCCAGTGTACCATTCCTGAAGAGGCTTGTTCCACAAACTGTGGAAGGTCAGAGTGTGAATAAAATTGTGAAAAAGCAGTGGACAGAAAAGATACTGTTTGGTTTTGAGTCAAGTCAGCTGGTGAGTCATCAATTTGACATTTATTCATTATTCATTCCTGATGAAGGGCTTTTGCCCAAAACGTCGATTTTCCTACTCCTCGGATGCTGCCTGACCAGCTGTGCTTTTCCAGCACCGCTCTAATCTATTTATTCATTAATGTCCCGGTGAACATGCTTTGGTTAATCA
Source organism: Chiloscyllium plagiosum (assembly GCF_004010195.1). NCBI lineage: Eukaryota > Metazoa > Chordata > Chondrichthyes > Orectolobiformes > Hemiscylliidae > Chiloscyllium > Chiloscyllium plagiosum. The sequence continues at coordinate 24,003,590 of NC_057749.1, forward strand.
AGTATTTATCAGGCCTATTCTATTACAAGGATTAAGGAGTTAGAACTTGCGGAGTTCAGCCCTCATGCAGAAGCGTGGCTACTTACTTTTTGTGTAATCTGTTGAGCCACTGAGAATATTATCCAAAGGTAGCTCTCTAAATGCATGTTGTTGTTTAAGTCTGCTTGTCCTCACCCTTAGCACCAATGGGAGTTGGATGTTGTCGTTTATTCTTACACATGCCCCAGTCGGTTGATGCTGTTTCAAGCTTCTTGTCCAAGTAACACAGCGTTTGTAATGGGGAGCACGAGGTGCCTCTATGCTTCATGGTTGATTGGAATGGTGAATAAAATCACGGTTGGCTGTGTATTTTGACCAACAGATAGCAAACAAACCTGGAGTACGACACACAGTTTTGGTCTCCTTACTTGAGCAGGGATGTAGTTGTATTGGAGACGGTTCGGAGGAGATTCACTGGATTGATTCCAGAGAGGAGGGTTTGTCTTTGGAAGAGAGATTGATCTGATAGGCGCTGGAGTTTAGAAGAATGAGAGGTGATCTAATTCAAGTATAACAGACACTAAAGGGAGTTGGCAGAGTAGATGAAGAAGAGATGGTCCTCATGTGGGGTAATCTAGAATGAGAGGTCATAGTTTTAGGATAAGGGGGAGCAGATGTAAAATATAAATGAGGAGGAAATGCTACTTTCAAAGGGTCATGAATCTGTGGAATTCATTCCCCCAGAATGTGCAATGGATGCTGGGGCATTTAAGGAGCAGATAGACATAATTTGGACAAGTATCAAGTTGAAGGGTTATGGAGGAGCGAGCAGGAAAGTGGAGTTGAGGCCGAGATGAGATCAGCCATGATCGTACCGAATGGTGGAGCAGGCTGGAGGGTTTGAATGGCCAACTCCTGGCCCCAGTTTGTATGTACAAGCCTTCACAAAACCAGCAGCTATTTATAGCTCATTACAGTCACATGACAGTGTGATGTGTTTGCTATTAAACATCAGTAATATCTTATTAACCCACTAGCATTTACCGTCAAAAAAGGCCCCAAAGTCCAAGGAAGGTTAGTCTGTGAGATGTTTCCCAAGAACTTTCTTGCCTCTACCTTTCCCATCCTCAAGAATGGGGATCGATGCACAGTTTCGTGTATCTCCTGTCACTGAATTCAATTCCTCTTGCTTGGTTTTGCAATGGTGCCATTGTCATAGAGATGTACAGCATGGAAACAGACCCTTCGGTCCAACCCGTCCATGCCGACCAGATATCCCAACCCAATCTAGTCCCACCTGCCAGCACCCGGCCCATATCCCTCCAAACCCGTCCTATTCATATAGCCATCCAAATGCCTCTTAAATGTTGCAATTGTACCAGCCTCCACCACTTCCTCTGGCAGCTCATTCCATACACGTACCACCTTCTGTGTGAAAACATTGCCCCTTATGTCTCTGTTATGTCTTTCCCCTCTCACCCTAAACCTATGCCCTCTAGTTCTGGACTCCCCGACCCCAGAGAAAATACTTTGCCTATTTACCCTTTCCATTCCCCTCAAAATTTTGTAAACCTCTATAAGGTCACCCCTCAGCCTCCAACGCTCCAGGGAAAACAGTCCCAGCCTATTCAGTCTCTCCCGAAAGCTTATATTCTCCAACCCTGGCAACATCCTTGTAAATCTTTTCTGAACCTTTTCAAGTTTCACAACATCTTTCTGATAAGAAGGAGACCAGAATTGCACGCAATATTCCAACAGTGGCCTAACCAATATCCTGTACAGCCGCAACATGACTTCCCAACTCCTATACTCAATGCACTGACCAATAAAAGAAAGCATACCAAATGCCTTCTTCACTATCCTATC
>NC_057749.1:24005762-24077221 GCF_004010195.1 Chiloscyllium plagiosum
GCCTTACTGAAGTCCATATAGATCACATCTACTGCTCTGCCCTTATCAATCCTCTTTGTTACTTCTTCAAAAAACTCCATCAAGTTTGTGAGACATGATTTCCCACGCACAAAGCCGTGTTGACTATTCCTAATCAGTCCTTGCCTTTTCAAATACATTTACATCCTGTCCCTCAGAATTCCCTCCAACAACTTGCCCACCACCTAGGTCAGGCTCACTAGTCTATAGTTCCCTGGCTTGTCCTTACCACTCTTCTTAAACAGTGGCACCACGTTAGCCAACCACCAGTCTTCCAGCACCTCACCTGTGATTTAATTATGAGCGGCCCTGAAATGAAGATTTGCCAACCCACCCAGAATTAGAGCTTTAACTGTGTCTCGTTGGCTTCCAGTGTCTCTCCTGTGGTGAAACGTCTTATTTTATCCATTGACGGAATTTCACCAATCGATTGGTCAGATGGTACGAGACATATAGAACAATCGCCTTTGGTCGATGTGACCATCAGGGTCCAATTGATGTCTTGTTGGTCAGGACACGGTGGCACGGTGGTTAGCACTGCTGCCTCACAGTGCCAGAGACCCGGATTCAATTCCCGCCTCAGGCAACTGTCTGTGTGGAGTTTGCACTTTCTCCCCATGTCTGCGTGGGTTTGCTCCGGGAGCTCCGGTTTCCTCCCACAGTCCAAAAATGTGCAGATTAGGTGAATTGGCCATGCTAAATTGCCCATAGTGTTAGGTGAAGGGATAAACGTAGGGGAATGGGTCTGGGTCGGTTGCGCTTCGGAGGGTCGGTGTGGACTTGTTGGCCCGAAGGGCTTGTTTCCACACTGTAAGTAATCTAATCTAATCATGAGTAATCTAATCTAAACTTCCTGCTATTGACAGTCACTTTAAGATGTCAATTACCCCAAAATGTTTGCACTGTCTCATTGCAGCGGAGGTGATGCTGTTCATCAGCATTTCCTGGGTTGCTAGGCCATAATGATCTGGGTTCAGTCAGCGAGTGAGGGCCTAATGGCTCACCAGGCAATTCATTTCGGTCACTGGGAATAAGCACAGGCAAGAGCCATTCGGCCCATAAAATCTACCCAAATTCATTCCCTCAGTGCCTTTTTTCACCGCCTCCCCATGTCCTGGGTATCTTTAATGTCTAGAAATCTATCACTCACTCAGAAACATACTCAGTGAGCCGCCACAAGCCCGCTGGTTGGAAATTGTAAAGATTCACCATCCTTTGTGTGAAGAGTTCTTGTCTTCCTGTTTTATTCCAGCTGGAGAAATGTGCACAGGATCTGGGAAGCACATCCAAGGCTGTGGGCTCTTCAATGGCACAGCTCCTCACCTGTGCAGCTCAAGGCAATGAACACTATACAGGTGGGTACAGTGCAGTATAAATCACACTGTGCAGGTGGGTACAGTGCAGGATAAAGGAGGAGAAAGTGAGGGCTGCAGATGCTGGAGATCAGAACTGAAAATGTATTGCTGGAAAAGCGCAGCAGGTCAGGCAGCATCCAAGGAGCAGGAGAATCGACGTTTCGGACATGAGCCCTTCTTCAGGTGGGTACAGTGCAGTATAAAACACACTATAGAGGTGGGTACAGTGCAGGATAAAACACACTGTACAGGTGGGTACAGTGCAGTATAAAACACAGTATGCAGGTGGGTACAGTGCAGTCTAAAACACAGTGTGCAGGTGGGTACAGTGCAGTCTAAAACAGTGTGCAGGTGGGTACAGTGCAGTATAAAACACACTATACAGGCGGGTACAGTGTAGTATAAAACACACTGTACAGGTGGGTACAGTGCAGTATAAAACACACTATACAGGCGGGTACAGTGTAGTATAAAACACAGTGTGCAGATGGGTACAGTGCAGGATAAAACATAGTTTGCAGGTGGGTACAGTGCAGTATAAAACACACTATACAGGCGGGTACAGTGCAGTCTAAAACACAGTGTGCAGGTGGGTACAGTGTAGTATAAAACACACTGTACAGGTGGGTACTATGCAGTATAAAACATAGTGTGCAGGTGGGTACAGTGCAATATAAAACACACTATACAGGTGGATACAGTGCAGTATAAAACACACTATCCAGGCGGGTACAGTGCAGTATAAAATACACTGCAGGTGCTTACAGTGCAGTATAAAACACAGTGTGGGGGTGGATACAGTGCAGTATAAAACACACCATACAGGTGGGTACAGTGCAGTATAAAACACACTATACAGGTGGGTACAGTGCAGTATTAAACACTGTACAGGAGGGTACAACGCAGTAGAAAACACACTGTACAGGCGGGTACAGTGCAGGATAAAGCACAGTGTGCAGGTGGGTACAGTGCAGTATAAAACACACTATACAGGTGGGTACAGTGCAGTATAAAACACACTGTACAGGTGGGTACAGTGCAGTATAAAACACAGTATGCAGGTGAGTACAGTGCAGTCTAAAACATACTGTGCATGCGGGTACAGTGCAGTATAAAACACACTGCAGGCGGGTACAGTGCAGTATAAAACACAGTGTGCAGGTGGGTACAGTGCAGTCTAAAACACACTGTGCAGGTGGGTACAGTGCAGTCTAAAACACACTGTACAGGCGGGTACAGTGCAGGATAAAGCACAGTTTGCAGGTGGGTACAGTGCAGTATAAAACACACTAGAGGTGGGTACTGTGCAGGATAAATCACAGTGTGGAGGTGGGTACAGTGCAGTATAAAATACACTGTACAGGTGGGTACAGTGCAGGATAAAACACAGTGTGCAAGTGGTTACAGTGCAGGAAAAAGCACACTGTGCAGGTGGGTACAGTGCAGTATAAAACACTGTGCAGGTGGGTACAGTGCAGTATAAAATACACTGTACAGGTGGGTACAGTGCAGGATAAAACACAGTATGCAAGTGGGTACAGTGCAGGATAAAGCACAGTGTGCATGTGGGTACAGTGCAGTATAAAACACACTGTACAGGTGGGTACAGTGCAGTATAAAATACAGTGTGCAGATAGGTAGAATGCAGTATAAAACACACTGTGCAGGTGCGTACGGTGCAGTACAAAACACACTATACAGGTGGGTACAGTGCAGTATAAAACACACTGTACAGGCGGGTACAGTACAAGATAAAACACACTGTGGAGGTCGGTACAGTGCAGTATAAAACAGTGTGCAGGTGGGTACAGTGCAGTATAAAACACACTATACATGTGGGTACAGTGCAGTATAAAACGCACTGTACAGGCGGGTACAGTGCAGTATTAAACACAGTGTGCAGGCGGCTACAGCGCAGTAGAAAACATACTGTGCATGCGGGTACAGTGCAGTATAAAACACACTGTAGGCGGGTATGGTGCAGTATAAAACACACTGTGCAGGCAGGTACAGTGCAGTATAAAACACAGTGTGCAGGTGGGTACAGTGCAGTCTAAAACACAGTGTGCAGGTGAGTACAGTGCAGTATAAAGCACACTGTACAGGCGGGTACAGTGCAGTATAAAACACAGTGTGCAGGTCGGTACAGTGCAGTATAAAACACTGTACAGGCGGGTACAGTACAGGATAAAGCACAGTTTGCAGGTGGGTACAGTGCAGTATAAAACACACTAGAGGTGGGTACAGTGCAGGATAAAGCACAGTGTGCAAGTGGGTACAGTGCAGGATAAAGCACAGTGTGCAGGTGGGTACAGTGCAGTATAAAACACACTGTAGAGGTGGGTACAGTGCAGTATAAAATACAGTGTGCAGGTAGGTACAGTGCAGTATAAAACATACTGTACAGGTGGGTACAGTGCAGTATATAATACAGTGTGCAGGTGGGTACAGTGCAGTATAAAGCACACTGTACAGGCGGGTACAGTGCAGTATAAAACACAGTGTGGAGGTGGGTACAGTGCAGGATAAAACACAGTATGCAAGTGGGTACAGTGCAGGATAAAGCACAGTGTGCATGTGGGTACAGTGCAGTATAAAACACAGTGTGCAGGTAGGTAGAGTGCAGTATGAAACACACTGTGCAGGTGCGTACGGTGCAGTACAAACACACTATACAGGTGGGTACAGTGCAGTATAAAACACTGTACAGGTGGGTACAGTGCAGTATAAAACACTGTACAGGTGGGTACAGTGCAGTATAAAACACACTGTACAGGCGGGTACAGTACAAGATAAAACACACTGTGGAGGTGGGTACAGTGCAGTATAAAACACAGTGTGCAGGCGGCTACAGCGCAGTAGAAAACATACTGTGCATGCGGGTACAGTGCAGTATAAAACACACTGCAGGCGGGTACAGTGCAGTATAAAACACAGTGTGCAGGTTGGTACAGTGCAGTATAAAGCACAGTTTGCAGGTGGGTACAGTGCAGTATAAAACACACTAGAGGTGGGTACAGTGCAGGATAAAATACACTGTACAGGTGGGTACAGTGCAGGATAAAACACAGTGTGCAGGTGGGTACAGTGCAGGATAAAGCACAATGTGCAGGTGGGTACAGTGCAGTATAAAACACTGTAGAGGTGGGTACAGTGCAGGATAAAATACACTGTACAGGTGGGTACAGTGCAGGATAAAACACACTAGAGGTGGGTACAGTGCAGGATAAAATACACTGTACAGGTGGGTACAGTGCAGGATAAAACACAGTGTGCAGGTGGGTACAGTGCAGGATAAAGCACACTGTACAGGTGGGTACAGTGCAGTATAAAGCACACTGTACAGGCGGGTACAGTGCAGTATAAAACACAGTGTGGAGGTGGGTACAGTGCAGTATAAAATACACTGTACAGGCGGGTACAGTGCAGGATAAAACACAGTATGCAAGTGGGTACAGTGCAGGATAACGCACAGTGTGCATGTGGGTACAGTGCAGTATAAAACACAGTGTGCAGGTGGGTACAGTGCAGTATAAAACAGTGTGCAGGTGGGTACAGTGCAGTATAAAACACACTGTACAGGTGGGTACAATGCAGGATAAAACTCACTGTACAGGTGGGTACAGTGCAGGGTAAATCAGGTTGTGAAGGCTGGTCCAGTGCAGGGTAAAGCAGGTTGTGGAGATGGGTCCAGTGCATGGTAAACCAGGCTGTGGAGGTGGGTCCAGTGCAGGGTAAAGCAGGTTGTGGAGATGTGCAGGTGATGAAGCCTCTATTGCTGATCTCTGAACCTTGACTTCTGAACTGTTGTGACGAAACCCATTGAATTTTCAGCAGGATATCTTCGAAACTTTGCCAGAAGTCGAGCAGTGTAACATCGGGACAGTGGCGTGCTGACAATCCTGTTTGTCGTCAGATCATTGCTAAGTGTGCTCGAGTAGAGAATAACGCCTGATCCCATATCTCTCACGTCCATGCACAAGCTGCAGTTTCTTGGAGTCACAGTTTGTGATGTGAAGCATGTTGACTGCTGTGCTAACTGTGGTGAGATCGGTCTCCATGGTAACAATGGACTGACTCTCACTGACCTGAGGCATCTTGCCATATGATACACGATTTTTGTAAAAGCCTCCAATTTCTATTCACCACCTGCAGGAGTGAGCCCCTGGCAGTTTAAATTGTTCTCATTCTGGGGTAGGGTGCTGCATTGGCATGTTATTCACAACCATCAGGTTGTTAAGGAGCATATTTGTGTTGTTCCTACCTTAGTGGTATTATTGCTAAACTGTTAATTCAGCCAATGTCCTGGGGATCTGGGTTCGAATCCCTCCACAGCAGATGGTGGAATTTGAATTGGATAAATACATCTGGAGTTAAGCGTCTAATGACGGGATCATTGTCGGTGAAAACCCATCTGGTTCACTAATGACCTTGAGGGAAGGAAAGTGCTGTTGTTACCCAGTCTGCCCTACATGTGACTCTAGGCACACAGCAATGTGGTTGAATCTTAACTGCCCCCTGGCCCATTAAGGATGGACAATAAATGCTAGTGGCACCCATATTCCATGCATGAATGCAAGAACAGCACCTGTGTAATGGGTAATTAATGTGCAAGCTTAGCAGGTTCTTTATGAAGCGAAGGATGGAGTAGAGTAAATCAAACAGCAAGCTCTTGAGCAGAGTTGTTTAACCTTTGTTGAACAGAGAGTGGCAGTGGCTCCCTTGCAGCTTTTCACAGATTCCTTAGTGTGGAAGGAGGCCATTGGGCCCATCGAGACCACACCACCCCTCTGAAGGACCGGCCCCCCACATTTCTCGTGACTAAACCACCTTTTGGATTGTGGGAGGAAACCGGAGCACTCGGAGGAAACCCACACAGACACGGGGCGAATGTGCAAACTCCACACAGACAGTCACCCGAGGCTGGAATTGAACTCGGGTCCCTGGCGCTTTGAGGCAATGGTGTTAACCACTGAGCCACCCTTTGATTCAGGGCAGGTGTGGTACCACAGTAAACCATGAATTTCATTTTTTTTTTAAAATAATGTCCAAAGCGTCAAATCGATCATTTGAATCAACAGCTAATAAAGCTGGCCTATTTAAAAAGTAGCGGCAGAGCTAATTAATGGAACATGTTTTTGCTTTTCTGATTTAAGGAGCTGAGCTAGGGAGAGTGAAAGATTACACCCTAAGTCCTGATCAGAAGGGAAACGGGTGGGGACGGAGGCCAGGCTAACGAGCTGTGTTTAATTAATGCTGACCTTGTGCTTGCCTCTGGTGGTGAACCTCTCTGAGCTAGTTCTGGCAGAGTTCCCATGAAAGTTGGCGGAGGGGTTGGAAATGAGAGAGCTTTCCATTTGGGTCCTGGGGTGCAGATTGGGAGGGGAAGGAGATGTGTGAATAACATGGGTGTGTCTGTCTCAGTCTCTCTCACTCACTCAACCCCCCTACCTCCCCCAGTTGCCAGGAAGGGAGTTCCGGGATTATATTGACCCAGTGACAGTGAAGGACAGTAAGAGTATTGTTCTAAATTAGAATGGTGTTTGGCTTGGAAGGTGGTGTTCCCATCCATCAGCTGCCCTTGTCCTTCCGGTTCATTGAGGTCAGAGGGCTGGAAGGTTCTAGATTTGTTCTGGATTCACCCATTGGTTTCTCCACATCCATCCCACTGAATCCTTCCATTATTTCACCTAAATTGCCCCTCGGCTTCGAAATGGGATATGAGTTGTGTTTATGCTAATTCCTCCTCATGATTTCCCCTTCTTAGCTCATCTAGCTTCCCTTTCAATGCATTCAACTCTGCCAGTCCCTGTGGCTGAGAATTCCCTATTTGTTACCCATCTGTTCATCCTCTCCTCATAGTTTCGAATCCCAGTCCATAGGCCTGAGCACCTCGCCTAGGCAGACATGGCTATGCAGCACTGAGGGAATGCTGACTTATCTGCAGTGCTGCCTTGATGATAAGTTATAGAGATATACGGCACAGAAACAAACCCTTCATTCCAATTCATCCATGCTGACCAGATATCCTAAATGAATCTCGTCCCGTTTCCAGCATTTGACCCATATCCCTTTTAAGGGGCAGAGTCTGTCCTGAATTAGTGATGGATATTTTCCCTCCTGGGAGAGTCTAGCACCAAAGGACATAGTCTCAGATAAAAGGGAACCAATGTAAGACTGAGGTGAGAAGGAATTCCTTCACTATTTGACAAGGAGCTGGTGAATTATTCTCACTGTCCTCGTCCGTGTCTCTCAAGCAGCTGTTCAAACAGGAGACTTAATCATTAGCATGTTCATATCGTTTATTATTATTGATTGTGGGACCTTACACTGGCAAGATTTGCTGCTCCCTTTCCTATATTACAAAACAATATTTTAAAAATACAGACAGAGTCTCTCTCAGGGAGCAAGGTCTTTCCGAGTCTGAGTCCAGTCATTTTTTTTTTCCTGAGTTCATTATTTTTGTAGCTTGATTTATGGCTTCCTGTTCTAATTCATTTTTAGCAGGACTTCTCAAAAATCAGAAAGCAAAACATGACAAGCTAATCGACAATAAAACAGGATTAATGTCTCAATTGTATAAACAGAAACAGAAAGTGTTTACCGTGGGAAATAACAAATGATAAATCTAGCTCAGGCTGCGAGGGGGGTTCACACATACAGTAGTTGCTGTGATCTATGCCTCTGATGGGTTATTTTAAATTCCCTGTACCACCTCAAGTAAAGTTTATGATCCATTGATGGAATCGTAGAATCCTTACAGTGCAGAAAGAAGCCATTTGGCCAATCGGGTCTGCACCGACCCTCCGAAGAGCATCCCACCCTGACCCAACCCCTGTCACCCCACATGGCTAACCCACCTAGCCTGTACATCCCCAGTCCCTACAGGATAGTTTAGCACAATGCACTTAATCTGTACATGGTTGGACTCAGAGTACCCAGAGGAAACCCACACAGAAACAGGGAGAATGTGCAAACTCCACACAGTCACCCAAGTGTCACATTGAAACATATAGGATTTTTAAAGGGCTTGACAGGGCAAATGCTGACAGTGTGTTTCCCTCCTGGGAGAGTCTCGGGCCAGAGGGCGTAGTCTCAGAGTAAAGGGGCACCAACTTAGAACTGAGATGTGGAGGAATTTCTTCTCTTGAAAGGGTGTGCATGTTTGGAACCCTTGGCGGCAAAGAGCCGTGGGGGCAGAGTCCTTGTCTATCTTCGAGGCTGAGATACCTAGACTTTTGATCATGGAATCAAGGGTTATGGGGAAAAGGTAAGAAAGCAGCCGTGAGAGCCAACAGATCAGCCATGATAATATTAAATGTTGAAGCCCGGGTCCCTGGCTCTGTGAGGCAACAGTACTAAACACTGAGCCACTGTGTCACCCTGTCACTAACTAATTTTGCCAGTTAGTGAGGGATGATATGGGAGGCAGAGTCAAAGAGTGTGGTGCTGGAAAAGCACAACCGGTCAGGTAGCATTCGAGGAGCAGGAGAGTCGATGTTTCGGCATAAGCCTTTATCAGGAAAGCCCGTCGTCGACTCCCTTGCTCCTCGGATGCTGCCTGACTGACTGTGCTTTTCCAGCACCAAACTCTTTGATTCTAATCTCCAGCATCTGCATTCCTCACTTTCTCCTGATATGGGAGCCAACTTGAACCACTCCTGACTTTCAATAAGGGTCCGTTTATATGTTGAAACTTCAGCTTGGGTCCTCTGACCCATACCGTTACATTGGCTGAATGGCTGGTTTGCAATGCAGAGCAATGCCAACAGTGTGGGTTCAATTCTCACACATTTAAGTGACAGGGAGAGGCTGTACAGGCTGGGGCTGTTTTCCCTGGAGCGTCGGAGGCTGAGGGGAGACCTTATAGAGGTTTCCAAAATTATGAGGGGCATGGATAGGGTAAAGAGACAAAGTCTTTTCCCTGGAGTCGGGGAGTCCAGAACTAGAGGGCACAGGTTTAGCGTGAGAGGGGAAAGCTATAAAAGAGATCTAAGGGGCAACCTTTTCATGCAGAGGGTAGTACGTTTATGGAATAAGCTGCCAGAGGAAGTGGTGGAGGCTGGTACAATTGCAACATTTAAGAGGCATTTGGATAGGTATATGAATAGGAAGGGTTTGGAGGGATATGGGCCGGGTGCTGGCAGGTGGGACTAGATTGGGTTGGGATACCTGGTCGGCATGGACGGGTTGGACTGAAGGGTCTGTTTCCGTGCTGTACATCTCTGTGACTCTATGACCTGCTGATTTGCAGATGCCGGTGTTGGACTGAGGTGTACTAAGTTAAAAATCAGAGTCTAGATTAGAGTGGTGCTGGAAAAGCACAGCAGGTCAGGCAGCATCCGAGGAGCAGGAAAATCAACGTTTCGGGCAAAAGCCCTTCATCAGGAATGGGTGTTGAAATGCTGTTTGTTGAGAGTATGAATTCTTCTTCGAATATAGTACAGAAGGGGTCCTTTGCAGTTCTGAGAGAGTGTGGCCATCAGTTAAGGCAGGGCTGACTGTAGAGAGGTTGGGTACCGGCGCATTGCTGCGAGTGTGGAGTGGAGGATCCTGAAGGAGAACCGTTGCTGCTGGTTTTGAATCTGTAGTCTGTACTGGTTGTCCTGTTCAGCTCCAAACTGTGCTGGTTTAAAAGTAGTTCAGAGTCCATGTGGGATCATGTGGCTGTGGAGGCAAGCACTGAGGAAGCGGATGTGACTGTGGTAGCGAGTCTGTTTCAGGACCTGGTTGAAGAGCTTCAGGGCAGAGGAGGTGACCTGGGGGTTGCAGTGTGAGAGAGAGAGAGAGAGCCTCACCTGAGATCCTTGTGGAGAGAGGAGGAGAACTTCTTCAAGGTAGGCATCCTTGCAAGAGGATTCATAGTAAGGTTAAAATCAACTAGGCAAAAGTGAGGACTGCAGATGCTGGAAACCAGAGTCTAGATTCGACTGGTGCTGGAAAAGCACAACTGGTCAGGCAGCATCCGAAGAGTAGGAAAATTGACGTTTTGGGCAAACGCCTGATGTAGGAGCGGCGCTCCGAAAGCTAGTGCTTCCAATTAAACCTGTTGGACTATAACCTGGTGTTGTGTGATTTTTAACTTTGCCCACCCGCTGAGGTCACCATGGAGAATTCTCCTTCTCAGCCTCTCCCACTTGACCATAAGAAGCAGGAACAGGTTTGAATACACGTACAAACAGATTCAAGAACAGCTTCTTCCCTGCTGTTATCAAACTTTTGAATGGACCTCTCTAATGTTACTGATGATATTGCTCGCTCTCTCTCTTTGCACCTTCTCTGTGGCTGTAACACTCTGTTCTGCTACCCTGATACATTTTGTACGGTACAATCTGCCTGTATAGTACGCAAAACAACACTTTTCACTGTATCTCAGTGCATGAGACAGCAACATATCAAACTCAATGTGTTTACCTTTTGCTCATAAGACAATCTCTCCATACTAAGGATCATCCTAATGAACTTTCTCTGAACTGCCTCCAATAAAATGATTTATTTCCTTAAATAAGGGGATCACAACTGTGTGGTGACCTTCAGGTTAAATGACCATCAGTCGCCTCACTCTCTCTCTCTCTCTCTCTCAGTCTCTCTCTCTCTCTCCCTCTCTCTTTCTCTCTTTCTGTAATGAGAGAGCAGCCCTATAGTCCAGTGAGACAATGGTGACTTTACCATTTATAATTAGATTTAGATTAGATATAAATTTAATTTTATTGTCATGTGTACTCGAGTTCAGGAATACAATGAAAAGTGTACAAAATCGCCATTCTCTGGCATCATTTTAGTCGACAAAAGACAGGAATTGAAACTGAGGGAGAAATAAAAGAAACAGCCAAAAGAAATGGAAACCTGTAGGTCACTCCCCCACCTCTGCATAAGTCCTCACTTGATATACAATTAACATCTCACTACACATCATTTTTACCCACAAACCCCTTGTAGTTTTTAACTCTTTGTGAACATGCTTATCCGGGGTGTGTCCAAGGTGGCTTGACAATTTGGGAATCAGATGTTGTGGTTCTGTTCGCTGAGCTGGGAATTTGTGTTGCAGACGTTTCGTCCCCTGCCCAGTGACATCTGCAGTGTGTTGGAGCCTCCTGTGAAGCACTTCTGTGATGTTTCCTCTGGCATTTATAGTGGTTTGTCTCTGCCGCTTCCGGTTGTCTGTTCCAGCTGTCGCTGCAGTGGTTGGTATATTGGGTCCAGATCGATATGTTTGTTGATAGAACCTGTGGATGAGTGTCATCCCTCTAGGAATTCCCTGGCTGTTCTTTGTTTGGCTTGTCCTATAATAGTAATGTTGTCCCAAGCAACATGAGTTCGACTGGGACAACACTACTATTATAGGACAAGCCAAACAGAAAACAGCCAGGGAATTCCTAGAGGCATGGCAGTCATCCACGGATTCTATCAACAAACACATTGACCTGGACCCAATATACCAACCACTGCAGCGGACAGCTGGAACAGACAACCGGAAGCGGCAGAGACAAACCACTATAAATGCCGGAGGAAACATCACAGAAGCGCTTCACAGGAGGCTCCCAAGCACTGAGGATGTCACCTAGACAGGGGATGAAACGTCTGCAACACAAATTCCCAGCTCGACGAACAGAACCACAACAATGAGCACCCGAGCTACAAATCTTCTCACAAACTTTGGGAATCAGATGTTAGATAAGAATCTGTTCAATATATTAACACAGATGATGCTGTGCAGTGTATCTGCTACTGAATCACAGGAAAATTCCATTAGTTATGGTCCTGGCAGATGCTACAGCTGCATAAGTCAGATCTCAGATTGAAATCTGGCTTGATTCATCATATTTTGGTTTTTTTTGTAAATGTAATGTTGTGATCTTCCATTGAAACCTGGGCATGCTAGCTGTAAATTTAGTTTTAACAATAAAACAGAAGTTTATTATATAATAAAAAAGAAAAATAAAGTAAAACAAACCAGCTAGCTACATAAAATACAGGTTTAAAGTTTGCAAACACCCAGCAAAACAAAATGCAATTTATTACCTAATGCCATCACTTTATAGTTTTCCTCCCTGTTGTATCTGTACGATGGCTGAATTGCTTCTTTTCATTTCTTGTCCTGTGAAGTGTGAAGCCTTTTCTCTTTGACTCACACGACTGAGATCTTAGAGTTTCTCTACTTTTGAATAACCAATGCAGATCTCTAACCAAACACTCCTGGTGTGGAAGGTTTTCACAAAATGAAACCCTTTCACTGAGGTAACGTATTTCCTTAACTAAACAAACTTCTTTTTTCTAGGAGAAACTATTCTTGCATTTAAATTTAGTTGGAACTCTTTCTAACTAAATTCAAAAGTTTCTGACTAAATTATCAAAAATCCTTACTTAACCCAACCTTTGCTATGCTAATGGCTTATTGTTTCTTCTCCTCCTGTCCTAAGCCCCACAGTATAAAAAAACTTCCATTAACACTCAGGGGGCATTCAGTCCCCTGCTTTTTTGACATATACTGGTTTAAAATCGCTGTTCTGAAAAGGTTAATCATTGAAGTTAAACATGAAATCCTTTCAACTAAGTTGATTAAATCCATATGCCACTAGTTTAAAATCCAAACTTGAAAAGAGGTACTCACACGTTTTTTATCCCAGTGTGAGCTTGTAAAAGTAGTCTCAGAAATGAAGTGACTCACATTGAACCAATGAGATGTACCTCGAGCCAGGCACTGGTTTCAGCCTTAACTCTTAGTCTCCTAAATGGCGTAGCTGCAAGACTGGGCCTACAGCTGGTGAGACGGAAACCCACAAGTTCGGAAAATATTCTCAGGAAGGGTCCCTGGGCTTGAAACATTGATTCTATTTTCTTTCCACAGATGCTGCCCCTCCTGCTGAGCTTCTCCAGCAATTTCTATTTTGGTTTTGGGCAAAATCTACTTGACTGGTTGTATCTTGATTCGTACATCTGTGGCAGATGCATCTGTCCATGATGGTGTTGGTTAGAGTGACCACTGCACTGTCCTCGTGGGAGTGAAGTCCTGTCTTTACATCAAGAATACCATCCATCACGTACAGCATTGTACTAAGTGGGATAGACTCAAGAAAGATCTGGCAGCTCAGAGCTGGGCATGCATGAGGTTTATTGGGCTATCAACAGCAGCAAAACAGTATTCGTGGCTCGGTATATCTTTCACTCGAGGGTAGCCATCAAGTCAAAGAAACAGCCCTGTTTCAATAAGGATTATGGCTGCACAAGGCACACCTAACAATGCGGTACCAACTGGTGAAGCTACATGGGCTTGTATGTTTTTTAATTTATCTGTGGAGTGTGGGTGTCACTGCCTGGGCACTGCATTTATTGCCCATCCCTAGTTGCCCCTTGAGAAGGTGGGGGTGAGCTGCCTTCTTGAACCGCTACAGCCTACCTCCTGTGGGTTGACCCACAATGCCATTGGGGAGAGAATTCCAGGATTTTGCCCCAGTGACATGGCGATATATTTCCAAGGTGAATAGCTTTGAGGGGAATGTGCAGGGGGTGGTGTTCCCATGACTCTGCTGCCCTTGTCCTTCTGGATGGAAGTGGTCGTGAGTTTGGAAGGTGCTGTCTGAGGATCTCTGGTGAATTTTTGCAGTGCACCTTGTAGATGGTACACACTGCTGATACTGAGCATCGGTGGTGGAGGGAGGGCATGCTTGGGAATGTGAGAAGCAAGAAGAAGTTAGCGAAAGATAGCACTAAGTGAATCCACAACCAATGAACTTGATCAAAGCTCTACAGCCTGGTTATCCAGTTGTGAGTGACGCTTGAGTGGGAAAGGAGGCTGGACAGTTATCTCCCTCAGTGGGGGAGCTTCGCACATCATTGTAAAAATCTCAGTGAGTTCCTCTCTCACTGTACTCCCCAAGTCCTCTCCTCTGTCCTGAAGCTCTTCAGCCACATCATCATTCCTGATGAAGGGCTCCAGCCTGAAATGTCGTATTTCCTGCTCCTCGGATGCTGCCTGACCTGCTGCGCTTTTCCAGCAACACACTCTCAACTCTGATCTCCAGCATCTGTAAACCTCACTTTCTCCTGGTTGATTTTAACCTTACTGCGAAGCCTCTTCCAAGGATGCCTACCTTGAAGAAGTTCTCCTCCTCTCTCTACAAAGATCTCAGTGAGTCCCTCTCTCACTGAACTCCCCAAGTCCTCTCCTCTGCCCTGAAGCTCTTCAGCCACGTCCCTCATTCCTGATGAAGAACTCGGGCCCAAAATGTCGATTCTCCTGCTCCTCGGATGCTGCCTGACCTGCTGTGCTTTTCCAGCAACACACTCTCAATCATTGTAAAGGTCAAGGCTGAAGTATTTGCAACCATCTTCATGTCAGCCAGAAGTGACAAATGGATAATCCATTGCCGCCTCCTCCTGGGTTCCCCGACTACATGAATGCTAGTCTTCGGTAACTTGTATTCACTCCTCGTCGCGGAGGGAATGGTGAGAGGCATTGGATACTGCAAAAGTGATGGGCGCTGACAACATTCTGGTAATTATACCGAAGACTTGTGCTCCAGAACTAGTCAGACCCCCTAGCCAAGTAATAGCACTGCCATTTAACTAGCAATGTGGAAAATTAACTCAGTGCATCTTGTCCACAAAAAAGCAGGGCAAATCTAATCTGACCAATTCTCACTAAATCCGTCTTGTAAATGATGGAGTAATGAAAGGGGTGAAAGGTGTCATTGACGGTACCAATGACTCAGCGACCACCTTCCCACTGCTGCTTAGTTTGGGTCTCTCCAAGGCCGAGAGCGTGGGCGCTGGAAAAGCACAGCCGGTCAGGCAGCATCCGAGGAGCAGGAGAATCGACGTTTTGGGCATAAGCCCTTCATCAGGAATCTGATTTCCTCGGTGGTACGGGGAGGGTGGGGGTGCAGTGAAAGGGAGACTCACTGAGATGAGCCAGTATGGTGATGAAACATCTGAAAATGAACCTTCCAGCTCAGCGAGCAAGCCTACATCCAGAACTCACTGAGATCCTTGTAGAGAGAGGAGGAAAACTTCAAGGTAGGCATCCTTGGAAGAGGCTTCGCAATAGGGTTGAAATCAACTAGGAGACAGTGGGGTCTGCAGATACTGGAGATCAGAGTCGAGACCGTGGTGCCTGGAAAAGCGCAGCAGGTCAGGCAGCATCCGAGGAGCAGGAGAATTGGGCAGAAGCCCTCCATCACCCAGCTCCTGACTTTATCAGTCCAAACGCAAGCAAACAAGCTGAACTTGAGAAGGCAGGTGACCTTGGATGTTGAGGTAGCATTTAACCAAGTGTGCCATTGAGGAGCCCCTTGAGTGATTGAGAAGTAGGTGGAAGGCTACCCACTGACTGCGCCAACACCTAACACAGAGGGAAGTATCTGTGGTTATTGGAGGTGAATCCTCTCAGTACATTGCTGATGGAGCAGGATTGCGGTAAATTCAGAAGTGCAGGTATTCACACAGCGCTCAGTTCCATTCCTGACCCTTCCAATTCTGTAGACCAGGATGGCAGTTTCCCCCTCTAAACGGCATTAGTAAACTAGCTGGATATTGATAAAAATCAAGAAGAGTTTCATGGTCATTATTAGACTCTTAATTGCAGATTTTTATTCAATTTAAATTCCATCATCTGGGAATTCGAGCCTCCGATTCTCTCGATTAACAGTTTAGTGATGATACCGCTGGGCTGATACAGTGAGGCAGGAGACCACTTGGTATTCGATATTCTTGTTTCTCTCCCTTGTGCCAAAGCAGTTCAGACAGTTTGTTCTCTTGCCCTCAGGTATCGCCGCACGGGAAACAGCGCAAGCTCTCAAGACTCTGGCATCAGCTGCCCGCGGGGTGGCGGCTTCGACGGACAACTCTCCAGCTCAGAACTCCATGTTGGACACTGCTCGGGATGTGATGGATGGGTCTGCCCTGCTGATCCAGGAAGCCAAGCACGCGTTGGCTTCACCCGGAGACACTGAGAGCCAGCAACGGCTGGCACAGGTTAGTCAGATCAAGCGTCCTGCTCCGATTGTGCAGGGACCCCTGTGTGTGTCACAGTAAGGCCCGGCTCTGACCCAAAGCCACAATGTTGGGAGTGGCTCAGTGGGCTGCGCTCTCCCCTCCTCGGGTCTCAAGGTCGTGTGTTCATGTCCCACTCCAGAGGCTTGACCAAGCTGACCTTCCCAGTTCCAGACTGAGGGAGCTGAAGTGCTGTCTTTTGGATGAGCTATCACGCTGATGCCCCACCTAACGCCACAGTAGCTCAATGGTTAGCACTGCTGTCTCACAGCACCAGGGAGCCGGATTCGATTCTACCATCGGGCGATTGTCTGTGTGGAGTTTGCACATTCTCCTCGTGTCTGCATGGGTTTGCTCCGGTTTCCTCCAACAATCCAAAGATGTGCAGGTCAGGGTGGATTGGCCATGCTAAATTGCTCCATAGTATTCAGGGATGTGTAGGTTAGGTGCATTAATCACAGGGGAATGGGTGTGGGTGGGATATTCTTCGGAGGGTCAGCGTGGCTTTGTTAGGCCGAATGGCTTGCTTCTATATTCTAAGGATTCTATTAACCTGAACGGTTCGGGTGGAAGGGCAATGAAAAGGAGAGCCCAGTGGGAGGTGAACGTGGATTCCACTGGCTTCCCACTGAATGAATTGGATTTAAAATGCCCCTTTTTAAATCTGAGATGATTGATCTTAAATCCCAGCTTTCTTTATCCCAGGATAACTGGATCCCTCTCAGGACAATACATGATAGCACCAGCTCTGTCACATGTCAGTCAGAGTGAGATAAATAAATGTTGTAAGGATCTCCTTCAACAGGAATATAAAAGCAAAGTAGAGTGGACACTCGAAATCTGAAAGAGAAGCAGACAGTGCTGGATATACTGAACTGGACTCACCACATAAATACAGTGACTACAAGAGCAACTTAGAGGCTAGGAATCCTGCAGTGAGTAACTCACCTCTTGACTCCCCCAAAGCCTGTCCACTGTCCCCAAGGGCCCTTCTTCCTGAAGAAGGGCTCATGCCCGAAACGTCGATTCTCCTGCTTCTTGGATGCTGCCTGACCTGCTGCGATTTTCCAGCAACACATTATCAGCTGTGATCTACAGCATCTGCAGTCCTCACTTTCTCCACTATCCCCAAGGCACAAGTTAGGAGTGTGATTGAATACTCCCTGGATGGGTGCAGCTCCAACAACACTCAAGAAGCTTGACATCATCCAGGCCAAAGCAGCCCGCTTGATTGGCACCACATTGACAAACATTCACCCCCTCCTCCAGCAACGCACAGATTCAGCAGTGTGTACCATCTATGAGGTGCACTGCAGAACCTTCCAAACAGCACCTTCCAAACCCAGAACCGCTTCCATCCAGAAGGTCATGGGCTGCAGATACATTGGAATATCAAGATCCCCTCCAAGCCACTCACCATCCTGACTTGGAAATATATCGCCGTTCCTTCACTGTCGCTGGGTCAAAATCCTGGAATTCCCTCCCTAAGGGCATTGCAGGTCAATTCAAAGTAGGTGGACTGCAGTGGTTCAAGAAGGCAGCTCACACCCACCTTCTCAAGGGAAAACTAGGGACGGGCAATAAATACTGGCCAAGCCAGCGACATCCACATTCCACAAATGAATTTTAAAAAACTCAGCAGTCCAGCAGCATCTGTGGAGAGAGAGCGACACCAGAGTTTGTGTCTTACGGTGAGTGACTTTACATCAGACCCATGTACGTGAGGACTTTACACAAGAATTTAAATCAGGAGTAGGCCATTCAGCCCCTCAAGCTCTGTAATCCACTAAGATCACGACTGGTCTGTTTGAGTTCAGAATTCCACATTCTCATCTATCCCCAATAATCTTCAATTCCTCCCCAGCCTTCCAGAAATCTACAGCTTTAAAAATACTTAATATCCTCCGACCTCCGCCATCATCTGAGGCAGAGAGTCCCGAAGTCGCTCAATCCTCTGAAAGAAAGCAAATTCTCATCATCTCTGTCTTAATAGGATTGTCCTTAATTTTAAGAGAGTGCCCCCCAGTCCTCAGTTGTGGACCATTGTCAGTAACCTCATGTCCATCTCCCACCTGTCAAGGCTGTTCAGGGTTTCCTATACCTGTGCCTTGGGAAAGGGTCTGAGTGGATTTACATTCATTTTCTTACTCCAGACACATTTACTATCCTTTAAAATAAAACTGATCTGTTCATTCTCCATAACGGGAGTGAGTGGACACTGTGTCTTACTGATCCCACTACAGTACAGGACAATGTTAGCACAACAAGCTGCAAGGCACAGCTTGACTCAGGTCAGTAACGAAAAACATGCCTCTCTAACCCCATTTCTGTGATTCATTCTGATTTATTCAGACCCTTATTATTATTGATATCAAAGAAAGAACCTCAAAATCTATCTACTGTATTCAAAATAATTCTGAATATTTCCCTAAACTCACTGATCTCCAATTGAAAAATGTGGTTAAACATCCCTACAATCCTTTGAGATTAGATTAGATTCCCTACGGTGAGGAAACAGGCCCTTCAGCGCTGAAAAATGTGTTGCTGGAAAAGCGCAGCAGGTCAGGCAGCATCCAAGGAGCAGGAGAATCGACAATTCGGGCATAAGTCCTTCCTCAGGAATGAGGAGGGTGTGCCAAGCAGGCTAAGATAAGAGGTAGGGAGAAGGGACTTGGGGGAGGGGTGTTGGGAATACGATAGGTGGAAGGAGGTTAAGGTGAGGGTGATAGGCCGGAGAGGGGGTGGGGGCGGAGAAATCAGGAAGAAGATTGCAGGTCAAGAAGGCGGTGCTGAGTCCGAGGGTTGGGACTGAGATAAGGTGGGGGGAGGGGAAATGAGGAAGCTGGAGAAATCTGCATTCATTCCTTGTGGTTGGAGGGTTCCTAGGCGGAAGATGAGGCACTCTTCCTCCAGGCGTCATGTTGCCATGGTCTGGCCCTTCAGCCTAACTAGTCCATACCAACCCTCCAAAGAGTAACCCACCCAGACCCATTTCCCTCTGACTTATGCACCGAATAATATGAGCAATTTAGCATGGCCAATTCACCTGACCTGAACATCTTTGGAATGTTCAGGAGCATGTTTGGAATGCTCAGCACCCAGAGAAAACCCACGCAGACAGAGGGAGAATGTGCAAACTCCACACAGACAGTCGCCTGAGGCGGGAATCAAACCTGGGACCCTGGTGCTGTGAGGCAGCAGTGCTAACCACTGAGCCACCGTGCCGCCCCCATCTCTGTGCTCTTTTAATTCTGGCCTCTTGACCATCCCTACTGAACCATCAGTGGCCCTGACTTCAGCCGCCTAGGCCCCATGCTTTGGAAATTCTTCCCTCAACCCCTCTGCCTCTCAATCTCTTTCTCTTTCTTGATCTTCAATCTTTGTCATTTAACGCTCTCACTGCTTTCCCAAATGGGTGGCTTAGCCTCATCTTCGCTGCTGTCAGTGTTCCATTGCATTAAAGGTGCTACATAAATTCAGGTTGTTTGGACTCCTTCACCACTTACCTTCAAGTGGCACTGTCTCCTCTCACCCTGCTATCAGTTGGAATCTTGAATTTCCATTCAGAGGGTCGTCCCCTCAGCATTGACCGCTGCCCTCCAACAGGTCATCGAATCGGACTCCGCTTGAGACAGTCAATGTGTTGAACAATTCCAATTGTGTCAACGTTGCTCCTTCCTTTTCTCAAGGTGGCTAAGTCGGTCTCCCATTCGTTGAACAACTGTGTGAACTGTTTGCCGGGACAGAAGGATGTGGACATGGCACTTAAAAGCATTGGAGAATCCAGCAAAAAGTTGCTGGTTGACTTGGTAAGCTTTGATCATTATTTTCCTTCATTAAATCTACCCAAGACCCAATCAAAGACTTGGAGATGATCGAGACAACTGAGCCAGAGTCTCTTGCTCAATCTCCATCCATGAAATCCTCCTGTTCACTGTAAAAATGCAGCTAGAACTGTCTTATCCTGGAATCTTGTACTGAATGAGCACGGAGTATGAAAGGATAGCAGAGCTGAGCGAGTATCATATATTTCACGCACAGAGCCATGGCCCATATTCATAGAAGACCCAAATAAGATTAATCTTAGACTTATCACACCACCCCACTGTGTTGTATAGCTGATAAGATTAATCTTAGACTTATCACACCACCCCACTGTGTTGTATAGCTGATAAGCCGCAGTCTCATTCAAAAAGTAGATTCCTGTTGTTTGTCATAGCATTCCTGATTTACTGCTGCCCGTTGGTCAGTAACATACCACGCTGATAACTCTCACCCTCATCCAAAATCATGACATCGCTAGCTCTGTCATTACAAGGCAAAGCCACCCAGTTCAACAGGTTCACAGTCCTGGCACCATGGGTTTCCAATAGTGTTTGCCCATCACTCTGTGGGACTCACTCAATCTCACACCGTCTGTGAGTGTGTCCATATGCACTTGTGTGTGTCTTACAGTATATGTTATTGTGTCTGAGTGTGTTTTCTGTGTGTGTGTGTGTGTGTGTGTGTGTGTGTCACTTGGAGGTCTGCAGCATGGAAACAGACCCTTAAGCCTGATGTGCCCAATGCTGCCCAGTATTCAAAAATAAACTAGTCCCATTTGCCTACAGAGCCAAGGGGTTCACTTGGTGTCTGTGTGTGTGTGTGTGTGTGTGTCTCACTGTATGTGCCACTTAGTGTGTGTGTGTCTTTACTTGAATGTGTATTTGCACGAGTGTGTGCTTTGTCTGTGTATATATCTCTGAATGAGTGTGAACTTCAGATGCTAAGGTTTATAAGTATCCAGGTGGGACCAATGAGACTCTCTCACTCTCTACCTCTCTCTCTCTCTCGATTTCCTTATCAATCACTCTCTCCTTCACCTCTCCCACAGTTGCCACCAAGCACCAAGAGTTTTCAGGAGGCTCAGAGTGAGTTGAATCAAGCGGCTGCAGGGCTGAATCAGTCAGCGGGGGAGGTGGTACACGCCTCACGAGGGACCAGCAGGCAATTGGCCGCTGCCTCCGGCAAATTCAGTGAAGATTTTGATGAGTTTCTGGATGCGGGCATTGAAATGGCTGGACAAGCTCAGGTAAGGTGTATGGCCTAGCAGAAGGTGTGAGGCTCAGGTAAGGTGTATGGCCTAGCGGTTAATCCAGAAGACGTGAGTCGAAATCCAACATGGCAGGTTGGAAAATTGGGTTAAAGGTCTGGCTGCTTTCACTAAAATTACCTCTTGTTGTAAAAATCCCAATGAATGATCTTTAGTGATGGTAAACTTATCCAGACTCCCAACTGAATGTGGTAACGGTCCCACCACCAAATGGAGTTCAGTCAGAATGCCCTAGGCATTTTTCTTGAAGTGCCTAGATTATGCTAACCCTCATTATTGGGAGGAGTCTACTTTCAGAGAGGGGGAGACCCACATTTAAGTGACAACATTGATAGGAATCTCTGAGCCTCTATGATTGCACTCCGCACAGTGGGCTATTTAATATTGGAATTGTTATGCTGATAATGGTCATCAAAATGGTTCTCCTCTCGGTCGAAGTGTGGAGCAGAGTGCCAAATGCAGCAATTCTCTCAGTCACCACAACACCAATCTCTCAGGGAACCATCTCCCAAACAGACAATAGAGCGTTCTCCACCCCTCAATCCAAGAGTCCCTTGGTTTGTGTTGAATTGGAGACAGTTCAAGGGCACGGGGCTGTGTCCTCATCGGATGCAGAATTAAACCCTTGCCCGGAGTCACAAGGATCATATACGAATCAGCTCTTCCCCCTCAGTTGGAGTGAAAGATTGTGGTGTTTGGAGTTCACATTAAAGAGAGAACCTATCTCTCACTTGCCTCCATTGAGTAATACAGCCTAGAAAATGGCCCTACAGCCCATTGATTCTGCATCGGTCAGAAACAACCACCTCACTGATCTAATCCCATTTTTCAGCATTTGGTCCACTAGCCTTGGTATCGCAAGTATCTTCAATGTGATGAGGGTCTCTGCCTCTCCCACCCTAACAGGCAGTCAGTTCCAGATTCCCACCACCCTCTGGGGAAAACATTTTCCTCACGTTTCTTCCTGCCCCTTTCCTTAAATCGATGTCCCTGCTCATTGCTCCCTCCATTGGGAGAAAAGTTTCTTCCTGCCTACCCCTCATAATTTTACACATCTCAGTCATGTCCCCTCTCAGTCCCCTCTGCTCCGAGGAAAACAGCCCTAGTCTGTCCAATCCCTCTTCATGATTGAGACTCTCCAGCCCAGGCAACTTCCTGGTAAACCTCCTCTGCACCATCTCCAGTGCGTTCACATCGTTCCTATCTGATAGATCCGTTTTACCACAGAACGAAACATTCAAGTTCTCATTTTATCGGGGGGGTGATTTCCTTTCAATGTCGGTTTAAAACAGCAACAGTGCGATGGCCAGGAATCGAACCCAGGTCAACTGCTTGGAAGGCAGCTATGCTCACCACTATACCACCACTGCCCTGCTACATCCTTCCTGTAATGTGGATTCCAGAATCCCTGCACCCTGTGATTCTGAGCAGATGGACGTACATTGGCCCCTGACCCAACCCCTTCCCCACCCACTGTCTGATTCTGCATCATGAGCGTCCATTGATTCCCATTGTGCAGGGACGGGCAGACTGCAGCTATCTGGGGAGAAGCTGGTGGGAGAGAGAGATTTACTTCAGACAGTGAGCTGTTATGGCCAGGAATGCACAGGCCGCGGAGGTAATGGAAGTAATTCTATAATAACTTCCAACAGGGATTTGGGTCATTACTTAAGGACGCCGGGAAAGAATGTGATTGATTGGATGGCCTTTTCGAACACCCAGCAGGGAGATATGGCAGAATGCTGGCTTTTTCTTTTGAAACAGAGCGTGGAGTCGTCTAAAAGCAGGAGAAATTTCCAAGGGGAAAGTTTTCCTTTTTGCGGTTGCATTCTTCATAGCTCACCACAGGTGCCCGAGCAGATAAAACGCCAACTTTAGGCACAGGAGATTTGGCTATCCCCTTTGTCTGGGCTTGCTCAAGTTCTCTCCAGCACCTGGAGATGTCAGAGGCTGAGCCTCCCCAACACCACCTCACCTCACCCTTCTAAAATCTCCATGTGGATGTGGAAAATTTCACCATGTCAGCTGCCCCCAGTGTTTTTTTGTTTATTCATTCACTGGACATGGGTATCACTGGCAATGGAGCACAAGGCAGGAGGTTGACAGGAAATAATAGAGCTGGAGCAGACCCAATGGGCAGAGTGGTCTCTTTCTGCACTGTCCGTGTTTATTGCCCATTCCTAATTGCCCAGAGGGCAGTTAAGAGTCGACCACATTGCTGTGGGTCTGGTGTCACACACAGGCCAGAACTAATGGTAAAGATGACGGTTTCCTTCCCTAAAGGACATGAGTGAACTAGATGGGTTTTTCCCAACAATTGGCAATGAATTCATGGTCATCATTAGACTCTTAATTCCAGATTTTTATTGAATTCAGAATCCGCCATCTGCCATGGTGGGATTCGAACCCGGGCCTCTCGATTAATATGATAATGCCACTCTGCCATCGCTTTCCCCTTTCTTTCATTTTGAAGGCTGCTTCCTTTGACACAGCCCAGTATTGTGTGTGGGGTGGAACAAAAGACAATTGAGAGGGACAGTCTGCCTGTTCAGAACAACAACGTGAGCTATTAAGTGTTTTACTTTGTCTTTTTTCCCCACAGACAAAGGAGGGTCAGATCCAGGTCATTGGTAACTTGAAGAATATCTCCATGGCTTCCAGCAAACTGCTCCTCGCTGCCAAGTCGCTGTCTGTTGATTCTGCTGCACCCAATGCAAAGAATCTCCTGGCAGCAGCTGCCCGGTAAGGACCATTGTGCTTCACTTAGCCAGGATTTGAGCCTCCTCACCCCACCCCAGTCAGCTGTGGCTCAGTGGGTAGCGCACTCGCCTCTGAGTCAGTCGGTCATGGGTATAAGCCTCACTCTAGTCAACTGAGCACAAAATCCAGACGGCTGGGAGCCCTGCACCGAAAGCGGAGACATTGGCATACTGGAATGGTTCAGGGCATGAGGACGTTTATTGGTGAGGATAGATTGAAGACGTTGGGAGTGCACTCCCTGATGAGAAGGCCAAGAGGACATCTGATGCGTGTTTTCAGAATTGTGGCCTAGACAGAATGGATAGGATGACACTGTTCCTGCTTATCCAAAAGAAAAGGGAGTAGATATAAAGTAACGTGTAAACAAAGCAACACTGATGTGAGAGAAAGCCTTTTTCATTCAGTGAGTACCATATATACTCATGTATAGGTCAAATTTTGAAGACTTTTTTTATAGCTGAAATTAGGGGGTCGACTAATACACGGGCACAAGTTTTGAGGAGCTGCAATTCACACTGCAGTTCAAAATACCATTTTATTAGCAAACGTTGATTTGATCGCACAACTAATCCCGGGTAAGGGAGAAAAACGCCATGAATTACGGTCAAGGTAACTACCGGATAAAAGCAAGAGACCGGTACGAAAATTGAACATGTCAAAGATTCATTGAAATCCTGCAAAGTCACATTGTACAACATTGTCATGGCCTGGTATAGTGGCACACTTAAAATGAAACATTTCTTAAATTCTGAATGTGTTAGCATCTGGAACTTTCCCACCAAATTCTTCCCTTTCCCTCCCACTTACTCCCTCATGTTATGAACCTCAACAACATTAACACATTTGCCAAAGAATTAAAGATATACCGGTATGTAGCTAATACATCTCACTTTTATTCAGATATAATGGCACAATTAAAATGATTAACATTTTAACGATATTAACTTTTGGATGTATAGTGAATAAAGTGTGATAAGTACTGATAGACTTAGTACCGGTCTGAATGAATGACTCAAAACGTGCTGTAGTAAACCAAGTGCAGTAAGTTAGAGTTAGGAATAAATGAATCGGAATGTGATATAGTAAACACAGAGCGATGAGTAAAGCTACTGGTGTGAATGAATGTATGTGATTTAATGCGATATAGTAGAGTAGACTAATACATGAGATATATGGACGGTAAAAGGTTTTTTGGCCAAAAAAAAAGGGTTGACCTATACATGAGTATATACGGTAGTTAGGGTGTGGAAGGCACTTCCTGGAAGTGTGGTGGAGGCAGGTTCAATTGAAAAGGGAATTGGCTGTTTTTTTTTGGACATCAATGGTGTGCAGGCTATGGGGGTAAAGGCAGGAATTCAGCAGTAGAATATAGAGCTGGAGCAGACCCAATGGGCAGAGTGGTCTCTGCCTGCACTGTAATGATTCTGTCACTCTTTCAGAGGAGACATTAAGCCAAAGGTCCGCAAGACTGGCCACGATTTGGAAGAAGGATGAAGGGAGGTGGGCAGAGGTTCTCCCTTGAGTCTTGACCAATGGTTGATCTGTCAACCATTCAGTGGGCATGAAGGACAGTGTTGGGGGGGTGGAGGGAGCAGGCTATTGTCTAATGTTGCCTTTGTCAGATTATTCTTGTGGAAGCGTGCTGTGCAAATGTGCTGCCAGGTTTCAGGGTTGGCAACAGGACACCCATGAGGAATATATGACTGAGGGCGGGAATAACTTTGGGTTGTCCTGAAAGGTGCGAATTCGTCTTGTGTCAAAGTTAGTAAAGCGAGCCTGGTTGAAGAGGTGTTGAAGTGTTAATTTAACAGAAGGTGTATCTGATATCTTCCAGGGCTGTTACCGAGAGCATCAACCAGCTGATTACACTCTGCACCCAGCAGGCTCCTGGGCAGAAGGAATGTGACAACGCTCTCCGAGAACTCGAGGTACTGGCTGAAACCAAACTCCGACACCCCATCCACCCAGCTCTTTCACATCGTGGATGTTAATCCATTTCACTACCTGCTCCTCCATCGAGTAATCTTACCAAGAGAGCAGGTCGGGTGGGGTGAACTATTTCGCCGTGGCACGAATAACGTATAAATTTCATAACTTGGTAGATAGTGCTGAGATTTGGATCCATAAAATGGCTTAAGATTTCGCAGCCAAGATTGAGATGGATTTTACACGGTCAACTCAACTGGCAGCTAAATCCCAGAGGGAGAATGTGAAGACAGCAGATGCTGGAAATCAAAAAGTGTAGTGATGGAAAAGCACAGCTGGTTAGGCAGCATCTGAGAAGTAGCAGAATTGATGTTTTGAGCATAAGCTGTTCATCAGGACCCTGATGAAGAGCTTATCCTCGAAATGTCGACTCTCCTGCTCCTCGGATGCTGCCTGACCAGCTGTGATTTTCCAACACCACACTTTTTGATGCTAAATCCCAGCAGCTAACTAATACATTGAATGTACAATGCAGGAGATTAAATGTTGGGTTTTTAATCAAAGTCCCCACAGTTGTGTCAGTGAACCCTCAATGGATAGCTCTCTGGGCAGTAGAAGCTCGGTGGGATGACGGTCTCTGGGTTAACAATCCAGAGATCCAGATTATTGCTGCGAGGCCTCAGATCCTACCTCAGCAGCTGGCGGAATTTCAGTTCCTTCATTCAGTTTGAACCATGAAAAAAACATGTTAATCCCGATCATTGTGACCATGACAGCTGTCATTGCTTGTAAAAATCCATCTAGTTCATCTTTAGCGACGGAAGTCTGCCATACTTAGCCAGTCTGGCCTACGCATGACCCCAGAACCACAGCATTGTGCTTGGAGTCATACAGCACGGAAACAGACCCTTCAGCCCAACTCATCCACACCGACCAGATGTCTGGTGGTGAGCCTGTGGGATGCATTACCACAGCAAGTAGTTGATCTCCAAATATTGAATGTATTCAAGAGGCAGCTAGATGTAGCACTTGGGGCGAATGGGATCTAAGGCTATGGGGGGAGAGCAGGATTAGGCTATTGAGTTGGACGATCAGCTATGAATGGCGGAGCAGGCTCGAAGGGCTGAATGGCCGCCTCCTGCTCCTATCCCATATGTTTCTATCCCAATCTGACGTAGTCCCATTTGCCAGCACTTGGTCTATATCACTTTAAAACCCTTCCTGTTCATCGACCCATCCAGATGTCTTTTAAATGTTGTAATTTTACCCAACACCACCTCTTCCTCTGGCAGCCTGTTCCATACACGCACCAGTCTATGCATGAAAAAGTTACCTTTCAGGTCCTTCTTAAATCTCACCTTAAACCTCTGTCCTCTAATAAACTACGCTCTGAAATGGCCTCACTCTGTTCAAAGATAATTAGAGATGGGCTTTGCTCCTAGCATCCACTGAAAGGATACTTTTAGAAAAGCAAAGGCATTGAGTACAGAAGGAAGGAGGTGATGCTAACTCTTGAGAAATCACAGGTTAGATGCCAGCTGGAGTAAGATTTTAACAAGGGTGCTAAGTCCTTTGGATGAGAGGAGATTTTGCAGCATAATACCAGGGCAGAGGATCTAGAACAGAGATTGTTCTCCCAGGAGGAAGAGCCTTAACAGAGTTTGAATTGGTCAAGATATGGAGATGCCGGTGTTGGACTGGGGTGTACAAAGTTAAAAATCACACAACACCAGGTTATAGTCCAACAGGTTTAATTGGAAGCACACTAGATCAGTCCACTATCACCTGATGAAGGAGCGGCGCTCCGAAAGCTAGTGCTTCCAATTCAACCCCTGTTGGACTATAACCTGGTGTTGTGTGATTTTTAACTTTGAATTGGTCAGGATTGTGAAAGATTCTGGCAGAGTAAATAAATGGAAAGCATTTCCAGTGGCAGAAGACTCTATAACCAGTGGACACAGATTTGGTGAAAGAACCAGGTCAAAATGAGATGAAATTATTTAGTGAGCAAATCTGAAATGTAGTGCCTTTAAGAGCAGGAGAAGCAGTTGCCATAATAAGTCCAAAGAGACTGGGATAAGCACTCAAAAGGGAATAATAATTGGCGAGCTCTTTAAAAGAGACAGCGCTGATGTGATGGTCTGAATGACCTCTTTCAGTGCTGTGTTGTTCTATTACCTGAGATAAGCTCCACTGCAGCTCCATGTCCACACAGGGTGTAGGGCATGTGTTAGATTCTGCACACTTCTGTAGGTGCGACATGAGACAATTCCACTGTTGGGTGTCAGTGAAGCCTCTCATTTTCCAGTCACCTGGAAAGGAAACTGAGATGAATTATGTGAAGGACTTTTTTTATGTAGAGGGACATGCCTGAAGTTTCTAAAAGTCAGCCAGTTAGTTAGTTCGCTAGTTAGCTCCGGCATTGGCTGGTAAAGTTGTGGTGCAGATTCACTAACTTGTAATTTTGGAAATGTTTGCAGACTGTCAAAGGCATGCTGGAAAATCCCAATGACCCTGTCAGTGACCTCTCCTACTTTGACTGCATTGAGAGTGTGATGGAGAATTCCAAGGTAGGTCAAGGCTCCCTCGGGAGCGATTTGGGAAAATTTGGTTTGTGACACTCTGCACCATCTCTCATGGCACTTTTCCAATATTTCCCCTTTTCCCGTTCTCTCTGGCTGTTCAGGTCCTCGGAGAGGCTATGACTGGGATCTCTCAGAAAGCCAAGACTGGCGATCTTCCGGCGTTCGGGGAATCTGTTGGCATCGCCTCCAAGGCACTGTGTGGTCTGACAGAGGCAGCGGCTCAGGTGGGCATCGGTCTCTCAACTCACCGTCGCAGCTTGAGATGAGCATGACTCCCCCTCTGAGAGAGGAGCTTTCATAGGATAGAATCCCTACAGTGTGGAAACAGGCCCTTCAGCCCAACAAATCCATACTGACCCTCCAAAGAGTAACCCACCCTGACCCATTCCCCTACCCTAATCCTCGACATTTACCCCTGACCAATGCACCTAACCTACACATCCCTGAACACTATGGGCAATTTAGCATGGCCAATTCACCCTAACCTGCACATCTTTGGACTGCGGGACGAAACCAGAGGAAACCCACACAGACACGGGGAGTGTGTGCAAACTCCAGTCGCCCGAGGCTGAAATCTAATCTGGGGTCGATTCCATCATCGAAAGTGAAGCATGGAATAGACAGCAAAGTCGCAGAATCATCAAATCTGCTTTTGGAGTGATGAAACCTGCCCAGCATTGTTTGGTCTATTTTACTAAAGCTGTATCGAGCCACTTACTGTCTTCCAGTATTCACTACCCCAGCAAACTGCTTATGATGGGTGAGAATCTTCGAATCACTGCAGTGCAGAAAGAGGCCATTTGGCCCATCGGATCTGTGCTAATCCTCCAAAGAGCATGCCATTCAGTTCAGCACCTGAACCAATTCCTGTAGCCCAGCATTTTGCACGGCCAATGCACCCAACTTGCATATCTTTGGACAAGGGAAGAAACCCATGTAGACGTGGGGAGAAAGTGCAAACTCCCGAGGCTGGAATCGAATCCAGGTCTATAAGGCAACACTTTGTCACCCCCTTCCCCGGTTAGAAAAGTGATCTGGCATTTCTCTGTAACTATTTAAGCCACACCCCTAAGCCACACCTCTAAGATCCCCTCCAAGTCACTCACCATCCTGACTTGAAAATATGTCACCCTCCCTCAGTGTTGTTGTGTCAAAATCCTGGAATTCCCACCTTAAGAGTATTGTGCTTCGACCTATAGCAGGTGGACTGCAGCGATTCAAGAAGGCAGCTCACTACCACCTTCTCAAGTGGCAACTGGGGATGGGCAATAAATCCTATGCCCAGCAGTGAGACCCACGTCTCACAAATGAGTTAAAAAAATCCATAGACAGGAGAAGACTTTGGAAACTGTTCAGCCTCCCTTACACAACAAGGAAGCTTTATTCTTTGCAACACACACACACACACGGGCAGACACAGACACACAGGGACACACACAGACACGCAGACGCAGACACACACGGACACACAGACATACACAGACACACACGGACACATGCAGACATAGACACGTGGACACACAGATGCACGCGGACACACGCAGACACAGACACATGTGGACACGCACACACACGCGGACGCACACAGACACGCGGACACAGACACACGCGGACAGACATGCGCAGACACACACGCAGACACAGACACCCGTGGACACACAGACACACGCAGATACACACGCGGACACACACATGCAGACAGACTCAAACACGCGCACACGCAGACACAAACACACACACATGCACGCAGGTAGACACGCCATTGAAAACCATGTGATTTCCTGCAGAGACAGAAATGCCAATAAAGTCCCAGGCCAGGCCAGTTCGGAAGATGGGAAATTCCTCTCCTATAACCTCGCTCCAGTTCTCACTCCTGAAGTGGTCAAAGCTGCTGGAATAGAATGTATTGTGGGACTGATCACTCGTTCGAGATGAATTCTACTCCAACCACAAAACACGCCCAGCAGTGTAAACGTGTGTAAACAGAATACAGCTTCTTGGCATTAGCACACAAGATGGCAAACTCCACAATTCTCTGGGATAGAGAGCCACCTCTTGATCTTTTTGTTGTCCCATTCCTACATGAGTACGACTGATCATTGAATGTTGCTTTGGGAACTGAGAGTGCAAATTGGCCAGCATTGTGCAAAGGGGAGCATGGCTCAGCCAGGGCTAGGTTTCATCCTCAATCCATGCGAGTAACATAAGATACAAGAGCTGACCTCATCACATCCCAAAAAGTATAACTCAAACTGTCTGAAAGCAACTCAAGGCTCAATGGAAACAGAAACTGCTGGAGAAACCTGACAGGTCTGGCAGTACCTGTGGAGAGAAAGCAGAGTATGCTTTCTATCCACATATGGTGCCAGGCCTGCTGAGTTTCTCCAGCAATTTTCTGTCTTTGTTTCTGATTTCTAGCATCTTTTGACTAAATTCCCTACAGTGTGAAAACAGGCCCTTCTGCCCAACAAGTCCACACCGACCCTCCGAAGAGTAACCCACCCAGACCCATTCCCCTAGCCTATATTTACCCCTAACTAATGCACCTGTCAGTCACTATGGGCAATTTAGCCTGGCCAATTCACCTAACCTGCACATCATTGAAGTATGGGAGAAAACCGGAGCACCTGGAGGAAGCCTACGCAGACACGGGGACACAGACAGTCGCCTGAGGCAGGAATCGAACCCGGGTCGCTGGCGCTGAGACAGCAGTGCTAACCACTGAGCCACCATGCCACCCCACGCCCCATCTGCAGGTCTTTGTTTTAAATTGTCGATACTTAAGAACTCCATTGCACTCAAAGTTAGCTGTGAGGATGGGTTGGGATACCAACACATTGTCAATCCAACTCTTTACTGAGTTTTATTACATCTCCCTTCATGCAGGCTGGTTACCTGGTTGGGATATCTGATCCCAACAGCCAAGCTGGGCACCAGGGGCTAGTGGATCCCATCCAGTTTGCTCGGGCCAATCAGGCAATCCAGATGGCGTGTCAGAATCTGGTGGATCCAGCAAGTAGTCCGTCACAGGTAAAAGGGCGGGGCACAGCAATGTTGGCGAAAGGTCAGTTGCTGCTCCTGTTTGGGTTCGGCGTCCGTGGTAATGCGTAACTCTCATCGTGCAGGTGCTGTCTGCTGCTACCATCGTCGCCAAACACACTTCGGCATTGTGCAACGCCTGCCGGATCGCCTCCTCCAAAACCGCCAACCCGGTTGCCAAGCGACACTTTGTCCAGTCGGCCAAGGAAGTTGCCAATAGCACCGCCAACCTGGTGAAGACCATCAAGGTAACCGTGTGTGACTGCTGTCGTGTGTGTCCCCATTGGGGAGCTGACTCTTCCACTGTTTACGCCATTGTTCTGGTTCATAGAGTCCTACAACACAGAGACAGGCCCTTCGGCCTAAGCTGGTCCTTGCCATCCACGCTAACCCCATTTCCCTGCACTTGGTCCAATTCCTTCTAAACTTTTCCTATCCATATATTTTTCCAAATGCCTTTCAAATGTTGTTAATGTACCCACCTCAAGCACTTCCACCAGCAGCTCATTCCATATGCATACCACTCTCTCTGTAAAAAGGTTGCCCCTCAGGTTCCCTCTTATTCTTTCCCCTCTAACCTTAAACTAATGCCGTCTAGTCCTCGATTCCCCAACCCTGGGAAAAAGACTGAGTGCACTGACCCTATCCATGCTACTCATGATCTTATACACTTTTGTAAAATTTGCCCCGCTCAGTCTCCTAAGCTCTAAAGATAAAAAGTCCAAGCTTGTCCAACCTCTCCCTATAACTCGGACGATTGAGTCCTGGCAACATCCTTAATAACATCCTTCCTATAGCAAGGTGATCAAAACTGAACACAATATGCCAAGTGCAGTCTCACCAACGTCTTGTACAACTGCAACATAACTTCCCAACTTCTATACTCAGTGCCCTGACTGATGAAGGCCAGTGTGCCAAAAGCCTTCTTCACTGCCCTGTCTACCTGGGACTCCACTTTCAGAGAACTGTCCACCTGAGCTCCAAGATCCCTCTCTTCCACTACGCTCCTTAAGGCCCTACCATGTACTGTGAAACCCCTACCTTGATTTGACTTTCCAAAATACAAGAGCTCACACTTATCTATATTAAACTCTATTTGCTATTTCCTGAGGTGATCAAAGTCCTGCTGCAATTTCTGACAATCTTCCTCACTGTCCAAGATACCACCTACTTGACAAAAGGCAAATTCCAGAAATCAGATTGTCTCACCTGTAACTGCAGTAGTGAGCCCCCAGCTTTCAGCTATAACCAAGAGGGCGAAGAAATAGCTTCTATCTCTCCAAGACACCAACAGCAACTGCTGAAAGCTAAACCTAAAATCTCTGGTTCTATTGGTGGAAGCTTGACCACACCCAGCCAGGCTGCTTCTATTGTTCCAACTTGTAGAACCCAAGGCTTCACAAATTGTTTACCTTCTCATAGACCCATTGGCACCGGTCCCCCAATCTCCCTCTAACAGATACCAGGAGAAAACACACTTCTTAAAGCCACAGCATCGCACAGAATATTTTCTCTTCGATTTCATGGGTCTCACCCTTGTTACAAGATGTGGGGTCACCCCTATAACAGGATGTGGGTGTCACCCCTGTAACCGGATGTGGGTCTCATCCTTGTAACAGGATGTGGGTGTCACCCCTGTGACAGGATGTGGGTGTCAGTCCTGTAACAGGATGTGGGTGTCACCCCTGTAACAGGATGTGGGTGTCAGTCCTGTAACAGGATGTGGGTCTCACCCCTGTAACATGATGTGCAGTCAGCCCTGTAACAGGATGTGGGTCTCACCCCTGTAACAGGATCGGTCTCACCCCTGTAACAGGATGTGGGTCTCACCCCTGTAACAGGATGGGTCTCACCCCTGTAACAGGATGTGCAGTCAGCCCTGTAACAGGATGTGCAGTCAGCCCTGTAACAGGATGTGGGTCTCACCCCTGTAACAGGATCGGTCTCACCCCTGTAACAGGATCGGTCTCACCCCTGTAACAGGATGTGGGGGTCACTCTTGTACAGAACATGGGTGTCACCCGTATGCCTTTGGAATGGATACACCAGAGTTGTCCTTTGATGAGTCTCTCCCACCAAGAGGAGCCCATTATGAGTAAAACCTTCTCCAACTTGAAACAATGGTTTCAGGTCGTGCCACCCTGCCCCTCAGCTGATGCCTTGACCCAATCATATTGTGATAAATATGCCAACATCTTGTACTCAATGCATTTGACTGTTATTCATTAAGAACAATGTGCTCCATGAAGCATCTCTGGTTGCTCTATCCTTATTCTGTCTGTGTGTGTGTGTGTGTGTGTGCGCGTGTGCGCACGCGTGTATCTGTCTTTGCTCACCTGGTGCAGTGTTCACTCTTTCTGTTCCTTGGTTCTCAGGCTCTTGATGGTGACTTCTCCGAAGAGAATCGAGACAAGTGCAGGTTAGCCACTTCCCCTTTAATCGAGGCTGTGGAAAACCTGACGGCGTTTGCCTCCAACCCTGAGTTTGTCAGCATCCCGGCCCAGATTGGAGCTGAGGTAATTCGTCTCAAGCGTGTGCTGGTGGGAAGGCAGGAAGTGCTGAGCCCAGGTTGTTCAGGTTCGTCATCCTCGTCGTCAGGTGATGATGTCACCCTTGACCAACTCCAGCGATCAGTCTTCATCCAAGAGTCTGCAACAGAGGCGCGGGAGAGCCCCCAGCGTTGGAAAGCTTGGGGGATAGTAGGCCCAAAGTCACCTGTCCCTCCTGGGCCTGCGATGCCCACATCCCGTGAAAGAATGAGAGAAAAAATAGCCTAGATCCTGGAGAAAGCCAGCACTTTACACCCGTCTTCTAGCTGCCCTTGAGCTGAGGTGGTTAATGGCTTCCTCAGCCATTTCAAAGAGCCTGGAGTTACTAGTGAAACATGTGGATTTTTAAAACTCCAGGAATGTTGTGACCACTGTTGTTGAGATGGGCTTTTTACTCCAGATTTACTTAATTAACCAAATTTAAATTCCCCAGTGGCTTTACTAGGGATGTGGGCTTGTACCTTCAAACCCTCACTGGAGTGAGCTTCTGTCATTACTCCTTCATCAAAAGATTGGAAAAACAAGTAATCCCTTCAGGGTACAATTATTGATTATTTAAGATACATCCTAATTTCAGTTTGGCTGTGACTATGCCTGTGAAAGCTTTGACCTGTGTCACTCACACGAAGCATTAGTTTATTAAAAAAAAAACTCAATGCAGAGCGCTCTGGAAAGTGTTGACCCCTAGGCACTCATCTCCTGCCGGGTCAGACTGTGCAGAGTAGCATTACAAGGCACAGACCAATAAAATAATAATTTGGTCTCTACAGAATAAGGCTAATGTTGATAATTTACAACACTGCAAATAGGGCCATTTGCAAGCTGTAAAACATTAATGACTCTTCATCCCTGGTCCCAGATGTAAACCACAGACACATTACAGGATCAGAAAGGAGAAACGTTATGTATCTGTGGGCTAATGGTTATTGACAGCGAATGGTTTCTATGAGAGAGAGAGAGCGCATTGTGTGGGTCACAGCATGTTTCGCAACAAAGAAATTGGAAGGCAGTTTCTCAGATGCTCGTGCTGATGACTCTATGACTAACTTTCGATGATCAGCTATGGTTGATCTGGAATGGCCCAGATTTTGATCAGTTCTGATCCCACGGAGGGGAGCAGGAGAGAGGCAGCCAGCCCTGGGAATTAGTGAGGGGCAATGACCATGGGTCCAGCTCCCCATTTCTATCCAGTGACCCCTGATATGTGAATGGATGATACCACCAATCCTCCTTCTGTAATGTTTCGACTCTGATATGACTCTTCCGGCAATTCTGAAGAAGAATCATAAAACATAGATAGAGCAGTAGAGCACAGGAACACTGGAGAAACCCAGCAGGTTCTGGCAGCATCAGGGGCCCACATGTTGTGCCGAACATGGCGCCAAATGAAACTAATGCCTTCTGCCTGCCCTTGGTCCTCACTTCTGCCTTGGTCTAAATCTCCCCTTCCTTTGCAGGTTCATTTGCTCATCTAAAAGTCCCTTAAATGCCCCTATCAAATCTGCCTCCACCATCACCCCTGGCAATGCGTTCCAGACACACTCTGTACAAAACAAACTTGCCCTTCGCGTCTTCTTTGAGTCATATCTGACTTGAAACATTAACTTGTTTCTCTCTCCCCAGTTGCTGCCAGACCTGCTGAGTTTCTCCAGCGTTCTCTCCCTTTGTTTCAAATTTCCAGTTTCTGCAATATTTTGCTTTGCTTACTGGTTCTGTCCTTCCTGTGTCTGTTATGGCCACCACGTCATCTCCTTCCTTCATCAGCGTTTCATCATACATTGCAACGTTGGGTTAACTGCTTTGTGCCGAAGTTGTCTGAGTTAATGGGAATTGATGTGTGTTCAGGTCAGGGTGTTTGCAGAGTGGACTGACTGAACAGGAGTAAAAACCATGTTGAGGTAGTGTTCATTAGTATTCATACGACTTCGAAAGGGAAAGTTTGCAGAACTGTTCGGAATTTTACAATAATGATTTGTTCACAGTCGTCATGAAGCCTGAGTTACTGTATTCTCCCTGCAGGGGTTGGTTAACTCAGAGATGCAGGGTAGGTTCAATTCCTGCACTGGCTACCAGGTTACCATGAAGGATTCTCCATTATCTAAGTTGGAGACCCTCTGGTTAAAACATCATTGGTTCTTCTCACTTCCTCTCTCCCCATCTTCCTCTCTCCCCATCTTCCTCTCTCCCCATCTTCCTCTCTCCCCATCTTCCTCTCTCCCCATCTTCCTCTCTCCCCATCTTCCTCTCTCCCCATCTTCCTCTCTCCCCATCTTCCTCTCTCCCCATCTTCCTCTCTCCCCATCTTCCTCTCTCCCCATCTTCCTCTCTCCCCATCTTCCTCTCTCCCCATCTTCCTCTCTCCCCATCTTCCTCTCTCCCCATCTTCCTCTCTCCCCATCTTCCTCTCTCCCCATCTTCCTCTCTCCCCATCTTCCTCTCTCCCCATCTTCCTCTCTCCCCATCTTCCTCTCTCCCCATCTTCCTCTCTCCCCATCTTCCTCTCTCCCCATCTTCCTCTCTCCCCATCTTCCTCTCTCCCCATCTTCCTCTCTCCCCATCTTCCTCTCTCCCCATCTTCCTCTCTCCCCATCTTCCTCTCTCTCTCTCTCTCTCTCTCTCTGTTTCTTTCTCTCTCTGTAATGAGAGAAAGCAGCCCTGTGATCTGGTAAGACGATGGTGATTTTACCTTGACCTGGCGTTGACCAGACTGGAATATCTATTAACACTCCATGTTGCTGTGGGTTGCCTCCCACAGGGCGCTCAGGCCCAGGAACCAATCCTTGCTGCTGCCTGCTCGATGCTCGACAGCTCGTCCTCGCTCATCAAGAGTGCCCGGTCGCTTGCTATCAACCCAAAAGATCCCCCAACTTGGTCCATACTGGCAGGACATTCCCGTACAGTGTCAGACTCCATTAAAAGCCTCATCACCTCTATCAGGTGAGTTAGTATCGAAATTTGCTTGTGAATGAAAATTGTACCCGAGGTTCCTGATTGCAAACCTTCAACTTGCAGAGTGTCTCTCAAAGATGGTGTTTTCTATCTCAGAGTTATCGAGTCATACTGCATGGAAACAGACCCTTCGGTGCAAATAGTCCATAATCCCAAACTAAACTAGTCCTACCTTGCCTGCACTTAGCCCATGTACCTCCAAACATCTACTTACCCAAACGTCTTTTAAACGCTGCAACTGTATCCACATCCACCACTTCCTCTGGACGTTCAGTCTACGTACGAACCACTCTCTGTGTTAAAAAAATAAAATTTGCCTCAAGTTTCAAAGGTCTTTTTAAATCTTTTTCCTTTCTCCTGAAAAATATGCCCCCTTGTCTTGAAATGTCTCGGTTCTACAACATTGCCCAGGGCCTTGCTTTAGATTAGATTAGATTACTTACAGTGTGGAAACAGGCCCTTTGGCCCAACAAGTCCACACCGCCCCGCCAAAGCGCAACCCACCCATTCCCCTACATTTACCCCTTTACCTAACACTACGGGCAATTTAGCATGGCCAATTCACCTAACCTGCACATCTTTGGACTGTGGGAGGAAACCGGACCTGTACTCAATACTCTGACCAATAAAGGAAAGCATACCAAACGCCTTCTTCACGATCCGATCTACCTGCGACTCCACTTTCAAGGAGCTATGAACCTGCACTCCAAGGCCTCTTTGTTTAGCAACACTCCCTAGGATCTTGCCATTAAGTGTATAAGTCCTGCTAAGATTTGCTTTCCCAAAATGCAGCACCTCACGTTTATCTGAAATAAACTCCATCTGCCACTTCTCAGCTCATTGGCCAGTTATAGAAGTCCCACCCTTGTTTGTTTTACCAAAATGCAATACCTCACATTTATCCAAATTCAACTCCATCTGTCCTGCTAAGATTTGCTTTCCCAAAATGCAGCACCTCACGTTTATCTGAAATAAACTCCATCTGCCACTTCTCAGCTCATTGGCCAGTTATAGAAGTTCCACCCTTGTTTGTTTAACCAAAATGCAATACCTCACATTTATCCAAATTCAACTCCATCTGCCACTCTTCAGCCCATTGATCCTATTGATCAATGTCTCTTTCTCATCTTCTTCACTGTCCACTATACCACCAACCTTGATGTCATCTGAAAACTTATTTTCTATATTCTCATTTAAATTATTTCATGTAAATGACAAACAAAAGTGGACCAATCTCTATGGAGCACAACAGGCTAAAAACAAAACTGATGTGAAATATTCATTTAATATCTCTCTCATCTCCTGAGGTTCAACACAAAGACAACCTCTTTGACCTTTAAGGAGCCCTACTGTCTCTCTAGTTGTGTTTAATGTACTTGTAGAGTCTCTTTGGATTATCCTTAACCTTATTTGCCAAGACTAACTCATATCCTGTCTTTGCTTTCCTGATTTACCTCTACGAATGTCCCTACACTCTTTATATTTTTCAAGACATTCATTTGAACCCAGTTATTTATTTCTAATATATAATTCTTCTTTATTCTTGGCTAAAACCTCAATATCTTTATTCATCCTTTATCCTCTAATCCTGCCTGCCCTACCTTTCACTCTGACAGAAATGTAATGACTGTAGACTCTCACTATCATAGTTTTGAAAGTTGGTGTTTTGGGTGCGTCTGCATCACTCTCCTGACTCTCTCTGATCATGTCCATTCACCCTCAACTCCAGCCCAACTGCATCAGGGGAGACATTGGGGTGTGTCTGCCACAGGGAAATCCCTGGAAGGTGGTGATCCTGTCGGACGTAGGGCGAGGACCACGGTAGAATTTATTTTGCTGAAGGCCTGTACAAGGCATCTCTGGGGAGGGGGGCTCCATGTAGTAGGAGGGAGGGAGGGAGAGGAAGCAGGTCCTTTGGAGGTAAGGCTGCTGTGAGTGATTAGATTAGATTACTTACAGTGTGGAAATAGGCCCTTCGGCCCAACAAGTCCACACCGACCCTCCGAAGAGCAACTCACCCATACCCATTCCCCTACATTTTATCCTTTCACCTAACACTACGGGCAATTTAGCACGGCCAATTCACCTAACCTGCACATTTTTGGACTGTGGGAGGAAACTGGAGCACCCG
Organism: Chiloscyllium plagiosum; assembly: GCF_004010195.1. Lineage (NCBI taxonomy): Eukaryota > Metazoa > Chordata > Chondrichthyes > Orectolobiformes > Hemiscylliidae > Chiloscyllium > Chiloscyllium plagiosum. The sequence goes on from NC_057749.1 coordinate 24,045,158, forward strand.
GTGGAAACCCACGCAGACAGGGAGAGAATGTGCAAACTCCACACAAGTCAGTCGTCTGAGGCTGGAATTGAACCCGGGTCTCTAGCGCTGTGAGGCAGCAGTGCTAACCATTGTGCCACCCGATGTGGAGGTTGGGGAGGGAGGAGAGATGGTAGAGGTGCACCACCCTGGCAAGGGACCCTGAAGAGCTGGTGGCAGAGAGCTGCCCTCCTTCGGGTGGTATGGTGTCTCAGTGGTGGAACCATTGCTACCTCACAGCGCCAAGGACCTGGGTTCGATTCCAACCTCTGTGTGGAGCTTGCACATTCTCCCCATGCCTGCTTGGGTTCCTTCTGGGTGCTCTGGTTTCCTCCCGCCATCCAAAGATTTGCAAATTATGTAGATTGGCCATGCTAAATTGCCCCATAGTGTCCAGGGATGTGCAGGCTAGATGGATTAGCCATGGGAAGTGCAGAGTGACAGGGATAGGGTAGTGGGGTGGGTCTAGGGGGGGTGTCCCTCGGAGGGTCGGTGTGGACTCGATGGGTCGAATGGCCTGCTTCCACACTGTTGAGGATTCAATGATTCTATATTTTCCCAGATCATATCCCACAATTTGAACTTCTCTGAATTTTCCAATTCACCAGTCGTTCCTGAAGAAAGGTGACTGGACCCAGAACATTACCTCTGTTTTCTCTCTCCACAGAAGCTGCCAAACCTGCTGAGTTTTCCCAGCAATTTCTTTGTTTCCGTTTGTTAATCCAAGAATAGCTCTGACGATACAATACCACAGTCTGATTTGTTGTATGTAGCCAGGTGCATGGCTAACAGAAGATCCAGTGCTAACTATTGGCTGAGCGTTGAAGGTGTTGGTCAGGGTGGGTGTGTACTGGGCTGAGTTGCTGTTGAGCGAACCCTGTCTCTTTCTGCCCAAGGGACAAGGCTCCAGGTCAGCGGGAGTGTGACAGCTCCATCGACAACATTAACAAGTGCATCCGGGAGATTGAGCAAGCCTCACTGTCAGCAGTCAGCCAGAACCTGCCCACCAGAGACGACATCTCCCTGGAGGTAAAATACTTCACTCACCATAGTGTCACCTCCACATCCTTCCGGAAGAGAGGGAATTGCTTGCATTCTGTCTCCGATGTGTGTCTGAAAGGTGCAACTTGAACCTGGGCGTTGAAATATTGTTCAAATTGACACAGTAAAATACCGAGAGAGGCACTGCAAGGCTTTCTCATAAATTCTTGCCTTTTTTGTAGAGGCATGGTTTTTTGTTATTCATTCACAGATTCGGGTGTCTCTGGCTATGACTGACCCACTCCACTTCTATTGCTTATGATTCTACGCTGTGTTTTAAGTTGCAATCTGCTTCTGTTTAACGGATGTTTTTTGGGTTAGCACAAAAAGAACGCTGGAGATAGATAACCTGGAACATTGTGGATTTTATATTGAGAAGTGCAGTAAAAACGTAAGAGCTTGCTAAACCCGATAAATCACACCGCCCGAGCATCGTGTTCAGTTCTGGGCATGACACATGACAATGCCAGCCGCAGCCATGGAGAGAGTGCAAGGGAGATTTAGTGTATTAATACTGGGCCTAAAAGAACTTTAGTTCTGTGGAGATACTGGGCAAACTGGGATTATTCCCCTGACGGTATCCAATCCAGATTGTTCAGCACTGTGAGGGGTCTTGCTGTTAAATGTGGAGTAAAACTGTGCCCAGTGGCTGAAGGGTTGGCAATCTGAGAGCATGCACGATTTACCATGAATTTAACACAATCGGCAGCAGAAGCAGAAAATGGAATGAGGAAAGGGTCCTCACTGTCATCTGGAGCACATTCCCTGCCCTAACAGATTAATAGTAACTTATAAAAGGAGAATCTGATTTTGATTGTCTCTCTTATTCATTCATGGGACATGGCTGTCGCTGGCTGGGTCAGTATTTATTGCACATCGTTAGTTGCCCTTGAGAGGTTGGCGGTGATATGCATTATGGAACCGCTGCAGTCCATATGGCTGGGGGTGGGGTGCGGGGCGGTATGGGAGGTGGGGGGGTGAGGCAGTATGGTATGGTGGTGGTTGATACACCAAACTTGCTGTTGGCCAGAGTATGGTGCGAGAACCAACAAAGGACCCTTAGCATCTCTCTCTCTCCATTTGAGAGGGTCAGTTCGTTGTGAGTAGGGGGTAACCACTCCACCAGAATGGGGGTAAGGAGAGTAGGTATAAACAACCAGCTAGTCTGGGGATTGAAACCACAATGTTGGATTTATTCTGCACCACACGCTATAGTCAACTACCCAACTGAGTGAATCAATCCCCTTTTAGGGAGAGCTTTCCAGGATTTTGAGCCAGCGACGATGAAAGATTGGCGATTCCCCATCAAGCTTGTGTGTCCTTTGTGGTGCAGGGGTGAGAACTCACACCGGCCTCAGCTGGAATCCATTGAGGGTTGGAAGGAACTTGCCTGAACCAAGATAGATGGCAATGCATTAAAGGATAGAGTTTGATTCAGTTTTCACTGCCATATCTGTATTTATTACCATGCTCACTGAGCATACCGAAAAGCTGAAGCTGCCCTGAAATCTGTCGCGACTGACTATATACTTTTGAACATATAAGAAGAGTGATACAAGTCCAAATCAGCACACTCCACAGTTTCCTGACTTAGACTATCAGCACTGTTCCTAAACACTTCAAAATAAATGTAGGAGGGGAAAAGGTAAACCTCAGGGGGGTTAGGTGGTAAGAGTAGGGTAATGGGACTGATTAGAAAGCTCTTGTCACAGAGCTGACAAGACGTAGATGGAGCGAACAGCCTCACGCTGTGCTGTGTGATTATAGCTGAGGCAGTGACAATGACTGTAGCTTCTAGATGGCAGGTTAAGGTGCTGGGCGAGCAGAGCATGGACAGCAGAGGTCTGGTCTTTAGTTTCCGGAGCTTGTGGAAGAGGGGAGGCTGGCCCAGAAAGCATTGGAAGAGTTGATGTGCTGAAGATGAGAATATGGACAGGAAATGACTGGGCTGTAGGCAGGGAGTGGCGACAGTTTGTGGAATGGAGGTAGACATCCCTGGTCACGCTGAGGGTCTCATTCTCCCCGTGTCTGCATGGGTTTTCTCTCACCATCCAAAGATGTGCAGGTTAGGGTGGATTGGCCTAAATTGCCAATTGCACCACAGTGTGCAGGGATCTGCAGGCTATGGGGATTAGCCATGGGGAATGCAGGGTTACAGGGATGGGATGGAGGGGAGGGGCCTGGGTGGGATGTGAGGGGCCCAATGGCCTCGTTCTACACTGTGGGGATTCTATGATATGAATGTCTGAGGAAAGCACGTGGATAGCCCGCGCCTGGGATATTTGGGGTGGGATTGAAGGGTTACAATTCAATCCAATATTCATTTTGGGCCGACCAAAGTTACCTCGAAACGGAAACTGCCCTCAAATGTTTGGCCTGTTTTCTGCTCTCTGCTGTAAACGCCTTTTTTCCAGATTGTTCTCTGTCCATCAGGCCTTGCAGGAACAGATGAGCTCCACCGTGCAGGAGATCGGACACCTGATCGACCCGATCACCACAGCAGCTCGAGGAGAAGCTGCACAGCTCGGCCATAAGGTAAGAAACAGGAGGCCATTCAGCCCTCCAAGACCTTGCTTCGTCGGCCAATAAGATCGTGGTTGATCTCCTCCCTCCTCCCCGTATCCTCTGAGCAATGAAAAAAACCTTTGTCAGCAACTGAGCATCCCTCTGAGGTGAAGAATTATGAAGATTTACGATCCTATGAGTTGAAGATATTTCTCTCCCTCTCAATCCTAAACGTACGGTCCCTTGAGAATGTTCCGCCGCAGGGTACGGAGGGAGTAGATTGGTCGCACCACCTCTTGATCCCTGTGTGGAATTCCTCTCTGTGTAAACATACCTCCTTCTCTCACTCCCATCATCTCCAGGTCACTCAGCTGGCCAGTTACTTCGAACCGTTGACCCTGGCCTCTATTGGTGTGGCATCAAAGATTCTTGACCACCAGCAGCAGATGACCGTGTTGGACCAAACCAAGACCCTGGCAGAGTCTGCGTTGCAAATGCTCTACGCTGCTAAAGAAGGTGGTGGTAACCCCAAGGTAGGCAGAGACACAGAGGACAGTCAGCTGTTTCCCAGCATCAACTTGGGGAAACCTCGCTCATTTTCATTTAATGCAGATGCTAGCTTATTTTTGCAGGTTGTTTCTTTTTGCTTCGGTGAGGTAGTTCTTGTTTTTGACAGTCAGTGTGGTTATTGATGAGGTGTAACCAGAGTTATCAACTCTCCAGGTTTGACCTAGAGCCTCCCTGGGTCAGTGGTTAACCTCTAGGACGCTGAGAGAACCAATAACTGAAAGGGCGGTCATTGAGAAATTAAACAAGATGTTCATAAATTTCTATATCCATTACACAATGATCAGCGAGAGAGGATCTTGAGGTGATCCTATTTCTCCGAAGTGGAAGATGGTGGAATAATGGCAATGCCAATGGACTTGTACTGCAACTAATAGTTCAGGGAACCGTCATGGAATTTAAATTCAATTAATAAATCTGGAATTGAAACCATTTCAGTGATAATGGCCAAGAAGCTATCATTGATTTTCATAAACCCCAACCCGGTTCACTAATGCCCTTTAGACCATCCTGACCTGGTTTGGTCTACATGTGACTCCAGAATGTGGTTGACTCTTAACTGCTCTCCGAAGTGGGCTAAAAAGACCAGGGGCAATTAGGGACAGACAATCAACTCTGGCCTTGCCAATAATGCCACCAGAAAACGAAAAATAAAAAGAATCTGGGTAATAAAGATCTGTTGGTTTAGCTGTCGGGGCACTGTGGGGTACTAGGGGTGATCAATGGCAGAATGATGTTGGAATCATGTGACAGAACCTCCAGCAATCCTTCCTGCCAGCTTTGACCTGAAAGTGGAGTCGTAGGTAGATAGAATAGTGAAGAAGGCATTTGATATGCTTTCCTTTATTGGTCAGAGTATTGAGTACAGGAATTGGGAGGACATGTTGCGGCTGTACAGGACATTGGTTAGGCCACTGTTGGAATATTGCATGCAATTCTGGTCTCCTTCCTATCGGAAAGATGTTGTGAAACTTGAAAGGGTTCAGAAAAGATTTACAAAGCTGTTGCCAGGGTTGGAGGATTTGAGCTGTAGGGTGAGGTTGAACAGGCTGGGGCTGTTTCCCTGGAGCATTGGAGGCTGAGGGGTGACCTTATAGAGGTTTATAAAATCATGAGGGGCATGGTTAGGATAAGTAGGTAAAGTCTTTTCCCTGGATTCGGGGAGTCCAGAACTAGAGGGCCTGTTCTCCATCGAGGAGAAAGATATAAAAGAGACCTAAGGGGCAACGTTTTCACGCAGAGGGTGGTACGTGTATGGAATGAGCTGCCAGAGGAAGTGGTGGAGGCTAGTACAATGGCAACATTTAAAAGACGTCTGGATGGGTATATGAATAGGAAGAGTTTGGAGGGATATAGGCCAGGTGCTGGCAGGTGGAACTAGATTGGGTTGGGATATCTGCTCTGCACAGACAAGTTGGACCGAAGGGTCGGTTTCCATGCTGTACATCTCTATGACTCGAACACAGTGAGCAGCGGGGCATGGGCAGAGGTCTGTTACCCTGTTCCTTATCATCACTGAGGGAGGTGCTAGGTGGAGCTGAGTCCTGAGGGATGAGGGGAGGCCAATTCGGACATCGGCCTGCTCCCGTGCACTGATAACGGTCAAGGGTGGAGAGAGAGTGGGATGAAGCAAGGTGGGTGTAGCTGTCCATGAGAGAGGGTAGCTAACACGGAAGGAAGGGCAAAGGACGATTGGTGGGGGTCGGGGGAGGTGAGGGAGGGGAATCACACCATGAGAAATCGAGGGTTGACTTTGCTTCTTAAATGGTAGCCAGTAAATTGTGTGCTAGTGTTGCAGATGCTTTAACCATGTAATAAAGCAAGGAACCTGTACTCCTTCTGAGTGCAGGTATTTGAGGAAGTCTGCACTGTGGGCGTAATTATCCATTGCTACATTTTAAATTAAGCCAGAAATGTTGGCCTGTTGTTGGATGCTTAAGCATAAACTACTGTTTTTAACTGTGATTCAGTTTGGAGTGATATTAGAGTTGTTGGTGTTTAACTTTCTGCTAAAGCACCCACTTAATTTGAAATTGCATTGGAATGGTCTTTACAACCAGCTACTGGCTGACATTTGTTTCTGTCACATGTCGGTTTGACTCTCCAACTTCACTGAAGTCGGACACAGTTTGCAAGTGACATGTAGACCTTATAAATTCAATGGCAAGTGTGTCCATTGAGAAATTGTTCTGATCAATGCATTGCCCCCTGCTCCCTGCAATGTATTTGCTTCCCTGGAGATTTGTACACTCTGGTTACAGACATCCATCCTGCAACGTTTGCTAGTGAGTTTAATAATAAGCCACACTTCTTCCTCTGGTTTCACACAGTCTGTGAGCCACCTCACTGGGCGGTAGTGGCCTATTGTTGGACAGACACAAGCAGCAGACAAAGACCCAAAGACCCTTATCATGTGTAAGGCCCTGGTTTACTGCTGCACAACCAACATCCCATTTGGGAGCAGAATCCAAGGCAGGAGACCTTTGCCTTGTTGGAGAGTGTGTCCGTCACCAGCCCATTTGAACTATGGAGTAATAACAGTGCCCCATCAGCAGGGGACAGTATCTTGAGTCTCTGGCCTGTTCTCCATCGAGTGAGGTCTATGTATGACTGCAGAATTTCTTGAGGGCCTTTCTTCTTGGTTTTCCCAGTGCAGTTTTAGCATTTTGGCAAAATAACCCTCAACAGTCAGTTGATCAGACAAACAGCAGCCCCTCCTCACTAAAGCAATAAGCAAAATCCCACCAACTGACCGGCTGTGTGATCACGTTTGACTCCTGGGCTGTCTCATTGTTTGATTTTACTCATGCTGTGCGCAACTAGTTTTTGATTCTCTTTCATGAGTGTTCAGTTGTTCCTCATTGGTGTGCAAATTTAGTTTTTGTCATTTTAAGCTTGCCTCGGAAACCGTGTCTTGCCCCAGCCTCTTCCTGCTGTGTTTCTGTTGTCAGGTGTCTGTGGGAATACTCGCTTCACATTCATGGGCATGACACTGACTGTGAATATTGCGTGCTGATGTAGACTCTGAAAGTTTACCAGTTCCCACATTCCTCTCAGTATGACTGCCCCTGAAAAGTTCATCAGTGCAACAGCTCAACTGAACATTGGTGAAAGACTTTGTTACAACACTTGAACATGCATACCTTGGTTTCAGTTAATTTATTCATTGATGAACAGTGACTTTTCAAACAGAACCCGCTTAATTCCCTGTAGCATCGGAGGCTGACGGGTGACTTTATTGAGGTTTGTAAAATCATGATGGGCATGGATAGGATAAATAGGTAAAGCCTTTTTCTCCAGGGTAGGGGAGTGCAAAACTCGAGGAAATAGGTTTAAGTTGAGAGGGGAAGGATTTTGAAGGGACCTAAGGGGTAGCGGTTTCATGCAGAGTGTTGCTTATATGGAAAGAGCTGCCGGAGGAAGTAGTGGAAGGTGGTATAAATACGGCATTTAAAAGGCATCTAGAATAGGAAGGGTTTGGAGGAATATGGGCCAAATGCTGGCAAATGGGACTAAATTAATTTAAGATATCTGGTCGGCATGGATGACCTGAACCAAAGGTCTGTTTCCGTGCTGAACATCTCTATGCCTAAGACTCTATTTGCAGTCTCATTAGTGGGGATATTTCGATGGTCACACTGCAGTAATAATACAGTGAAGATTCATTTTCTATTTACCAGGATGCAGGTTTATAAATATTGGAACATGTTTAAACTCATGGTGTGGTACTGTCAAAGACATGAATTGGAGAGTGGTAGGCACCAGAAAACCAATTCCTATTGAAGCTAGATGGGCCGAGTGGCGTACTCTTGTTTTTTTCCGTCAGCCTTTATAGATTTCCAGTCTCCTGTGTTCTGAACTTGCATATCAGAAAACTGGAAGTTGAGCTTGCCTGTGAATGGTTTTGTACAGAAATGGTAAAAGTCCTCGTTCAATGGGCTGTTGTGTGTCCTGCTAATGGAGTACTTTATAGGTTTGCAGTCGAGGTGAGCAAGGGCCAAGAAACGATTAAAACCTGCAAAGTTGCTGATTGTTTAATGGCTTTAATATCCTGATGTGCATATCCAAGCTGTGATTACAGCGCTTCCCTTATCTCTGCGTCCATCTGCTTGGCTGGGTCCAAATGTGTTCTCAGCACTGATTGAAAGTCATTTGTGCTTCCGGGCCTCAGGCTAATTATGATCTGGCTGTAACTTATTTCACATTGCAGTTGCTTGTAATGAGACGAGAAGCAGAGCACGTGGATAGTGGAGTGAGAAGACAGGATCAGGTCTGTTGAGGGGGAGTGGAAGGGTTGACAGCTGGGCAATGGTGGAGTGGGCAGGAAGTGTGGGGTTGGGGGTTCTGGTAGATGGACGTGCCTCGTGGGTGTTTGATCCTTATTGTTGGTGGATGCTTTGTTCTTCACAGAGCACAGCTTTATTGCATCATTTATGAGCTTAAACCCCTGTGACTGTTCCTGCTTTCTGTTTGCTAGGGGTGTGCTGTGTATCATTATTTCAGCATTAATTTTGAGGGGTCCCTTATTGTGGATATTGCAATAAGGACAGGTAATTTACGTTAACCACAGTCAGTTATGACCCAGCATCTCATGAGGAGTGTTTTTGATCCTTCCTGTCTTTAATTATGGCCAATTCGACAGTGGATGCACACAAACAGAAAAAGATTAAAACGGTTCATGATACCAGGGTGCCTGAAGCTCTGTATTTCCTGACTGATACTCAGTGGCCTCTGACAATATGTGCAAGAGGTCAGCAGAAATTTACATGTGCTTTTATGTCCAGATGTTGACATGGCCTCCAAACAGGCTTCTGTTATTTTTCAAATTCATTGCAAATGTATTTTCTTCACTTTCAGAAGCAGCTAACACAGTCTGAGCATCTCAATGAACTGCAGGATGTTTTTGCTGTATCTGTGACTGCATTGAAAATTTTGCATTCCTATAGTGCCTTTCAGAACCTGAAATGCTTTAAGGCAAGACTTATGGAGCCAAGGTATTTATCTTAAGTTAAAACGCAGTCAACCTTCCCCACTTGAGCCATGGCACAGGTTCAATGATCTATACCTGTTCCTATTTCCCTGCTGTCACTCCTTTCAGATAAACTTAATTTACTGATCATGGTTCCAATGGTGACTGTCTGTACCCAGAATGCATAGCATGGCTGATTGTTCCCTATCATTACAAAGAGCGGCTCGGTGCACCAGAGGCTGAGGGTTGATGGTGCAAAAAGAGAGTGATCATGAGATAAGTAAGAAAAAAGGGAAGATGTGAATGGCAGAATGAAAAATGAAGATGAAGGTAAGGGATGCACGAGTGTAAAAAATGCAAAGAGAAAGGAAACAAACAGGCCATAGAGATTGCAGTCCGAAATTGTTAGCCGCCATATTGAGGACAGAAAGCTGTTAAGAGCCTGGTGAAAACATGAGTTTCTGTTTCTCAAGGTTACTCGAGGAGGCCAAGGACAGAGAGGTCAGTGTGAGAGTCAGATAGGAAATTAAGATGTCAGGCGACTGGAAGCTCGGGATCATACTTATTGACTGAACAATGGTGTTCTACAAACCAATCATTTCAATCTGTGATTGGACTCTCCAATGGAGAGCAGACTGCATTGTAAGTCATGAATAACTTCAAGCTATATCAGCTGCACTAATGTGGAAAGCTATATCATCTGAACCGATGTGACAGAGACAGAGAAATAACTCCACAGAGACCGGTATCCCGCCACCAAGTCAGTCTTTATTTACACGTGTATAGTATTTGACTCTGACCTGGCTAGCTCAGAGCCAGTTCTTAGAATAAGCAGAACCTCTGATACTCCTGTTCATATCTGTCAGCCAGGGCTCCCTGATAGGGGCTGTTAATCTGGTCCATTCAGGGAATTTATATTCTGGGAGACCCAATTGGCTGACATTGTTCCAATCAGTACAGATTGGAATAGAATCCTTATAGTACTAGGGTGTGAGGAACTGAAGTCAAGATCGGCGTGGGAGGCTTGCAGTAAATACTGGTGTGTCCATGGAAGTGAAGACAGAGATGGGGAGACAGTGAAGTGGGCCATATCAATGCAAGACATAGGAGCTGAGGAGACCGTTTGGCCCCTCAAGCTTGACCATTCCATAGGATCGTGTCTGATCTTGGGCTTTAAACTCAGTTCCTCACCAGCTCCCCATGTCCTCTGAGAGACTGAGTATCTGCCTGTCCCCGGCTGAATGGATTCAATGATGGTGCATCTAAAACTCTATGGGGCGGGGAATCGCAATGATTCATAACCCTTTGACAATTCTGTTTGTCTACATCCTAAATGATCAGCCCTTTATCCTCAGACTAAGCTTCTGTGTTTTCGATTCCTTAACCAGCAGAAATGCTCTCGCAGTATGCGTCTTGTGAAAACACCATCAGAACCGGGTTTCAGCGAGAGCGCCGCTCATTCTTCTACATTGCAGGAATGCAGGCCAATTCGCTCGGTCTCTCTCCATAGGACAAACCCCTCAACCCAGGGATTAATTTAGTGAAGCTTTGCTTTGCTCTACTGCGTCTGGTGCAAGTCATCCCTTTCTTTGACGTGGAGACGAAAGCTGCACACGGTATTCCAGATGTGGCCTCACCAAAACTGTGCCAAAGTGAGACCAGAGTGGAAACTGGGAGCAAAGGCGTTGAGATACTCCGGTTCAGGACAAGAGCAGAAAATGGCAACAAAGCGTGAAAAGAGGTGACGAAGTGAAGCCGGGTACAGCAGGAACAAAACGTGTCCCACCAAGAGGAGGCTGAGGGGTAACCTTATAGAGGTTTACAAAATTAGGAGGGGCATGGATAGGGTAAATAGGCAAAGTCTTTTCCCTGGCGTAGGAGAGCCCACAACTAGAGGGCATAGGTTTTGGGTGAGAGGGGAAAGATATAAAAGAGACCTAAGGGGCAACTTTTTCACATAGAGGGTGGTACGTGTATGGAATGAGATGCCAGAGGAAGTGGTGGAGACTGGTAGAATTGCAATATTTAAGAGGCTTTTGGATAGATATATGAATAGGAAGGGTTTGGAGGGATATAGGCTAGGTGCTGGCAGGTGGGACTAGATTGGATTGGGATATCTGGTCGGCATGGACGGGTTGGACCGAAGGGTCTGTTTCCATTCTGTACATCTCTATGACTCTAAGAGTTTGGCATAACTTGGACCTGTTCACAGTGATGCCACGTCTTTGGAGAAAGTGATGGTGGCGGGGTTTGGGGAGGGGTGGTGTTGTGGAAGCGGGGAGTTGAAAAGGTTGCTCAGTGTGAGAAACCTTCAGTTAAGCCAGTTACCATCCCAGCAGCCTTCTCTCGATCATCAGCCAAGTGAAGGAAAGGGGTCATCAACAACGCAATGGAGGTACATTGAGTGTAGCAATAAGCTGCTCAGATTGGCTTCCACTGGTCCAACTCTGCTCCAAACCTCATTACCTCATTGGTCCAAACGTGGACAAAAGGAATTGATTTCTGGGTGAGGTGAGAGTAAATACCCTCAACATCAAAGCAACATTTGACCAACTGTGGTATCAAAGAGCCCAACTTGACTCAATGGGAATCTCAAGCTCGCCAGTGACCCTGAAGTTAAATTCCTCTCTCTGTAATGGGCGAGCCGCCCAACTGGGACGATGGCAACAATGGCTCTATGTCAGTAAGTTCCACAGTCTGTCCCCAGGGATCTGAATTAGCCCATCTTGTCAGCGATTGCCCAGTGACCATGTGTCAGTGTAGCCCTCCGTTCATTGACTGAGATAATGCATCAATCTGCTGAAGTCTCAATGGTCCTAATTTTGCAGGAGAAATGAGATTTAGATGTCATTGTGTTCAACGATTGAACGCCCATCACTGAGGACAAGGGGGTAGGAACCTGCCAGGAAACTAAAGACAAATAATTAAATGAATCCAACAGGTGACTAAAACTGTGAACAGGATTATGTTCGCGGTTTGTCTGATTGTGAATTTACTTGCTCCAGTCCCCACCTTGTGACCTTCTTCACTGCTATTCGCGATGTTGAGTGTGGTAATGTGAAAGCGGAGGGAGAGAGAAGGACTGAGCGAAAGCCACACAGCCTGTGACGGTCATCGCTCGATTGTGGTCCCAGTGGTTACATTTCCAACCAGGATGGTGCCTGGCCTGCAGGGCATGAATTGTGAGGAAAAATTGGACAGATTGAAGCTGTTTTCCTTTTCTTTTTGTTCATTGGGCGAGGCCAGCATTTATTGGCTGTTCCTAATTGCCCAGAGTAGACAGGCAGGAGGCTGGAAGAACACAGCAAGCCAGGCAGCATCAAGAGGTGGAGAAGTCAACGTTTTGGGTGTAACCCTTCTTCCGGACTGGGTGTGGGTATGGGAGGAGCTGCAGATAAAGGGGGAGGCGGGGACAGGGTGGTGAAGTGGGGATGGGTGAAGGCAGGCAGAGGATACAACCTGGTTGGTCAAGAGGAGAAATAAATCCGGCTGGTGGCTGAGAGGGGTGGAATGGAGGGGAAGGGGCTCAGAAGGGAGTTGGGGAATGGGGAGGGTGGTTATTTGAAACTGGAGAACTCAATGTTGAATCCTCTGGGCTGTAGGGTGCCCAGGTGGAAGATTGGGTGGTGTTCCTCCAATTGAAGCTGTGGTTTGTTTTGGCAATGGAGAAGGCCAAGGAGAGTCATGTCGGAAAGGGAGTGGGAAGGGGAATTAAAATGGACGGTGACTGAGAGGTCCGATCGGCCACTGCAGGCCTGGCTAAGATGCTCAGTGAACTGCTCCCTAAGTTTATGTTTGGTCTCCCTGATGTAGAGAAGACCACATCAGGAGAACAGAGCGAGGAATACAATGTTAGGGCTGCAGAGAAGATGCACAGAGAGCGAGGTCAACATTAAGTTTACAATTTCAGAAGTCCATTCAGATAACAGCTGAGAACCTATTTGAATGTGTGTTTGAGCGTTTCTATATTCTACCTGATGGAAGAGGGTGGAAGGGATTATAACTGGGGTGAAAGGGGTCTTTGATGATGTTGGCTGCCTTCCTGAAGCAACAGGAAGTGTAGATGGCGTCAATGGATAGAAGGTTGGCTTCCATGATGTAGTAAACTAGGTTGTAAGAGAGGCAGGTGAACCACTGACTTACCTGGAAGGAGTGTTTGGGGCCTCAGACAGAGGTGAGGTGAGTGGTAGGGCAGTTAAGAGTCAATCACATGGCTGTAGGTTTGGAGTTACAGATGTGAAGGTTGAAGAGGGGCTTGCTAATATAAGATAATGAGGGCATAGATTGGGTGGATAGGAAGGTGTTTAATTAATTAGTATAGAGGGATCAATAATCATGGGGGATAAATTTAAGGTCAGAGGCTAAAAGGAGAGTTGACGAGAATGTTTTTCACTGAGGGTGATGGGACTGCTGAACTCACTACCTGAAAAAGTGGTTGAGTCAGAAATTCTTATAACATTTAAGCAGTAGTTGGATGTTGATTTGCATTGCTGTAGCCTGCAAGGAGTATGGGCGAAGAGTCTAAAATGGGATTAGTGTAATCAGATCTTTGTTGACCGGCACTGACGTGATGGATCGAATGGCCTCCCTCTTGTCTGTAAATACCCAATGAGTCTATAATCAAGTGGTAGCCATTTCCACTTTTCCGGCAGCCTGCCTCAACCTTGATCAGACCCTTTGCCTTTTCCCAGTTGATGAGGGTTGGCCACTCTGTTGGGAGTGAACCCAGCCCCTAACCTGTCTTGTGCTGAAGACATCAGAAACCTCTCCTGTCCCAGCTTTCCAATCGTTCGATAACCCTGCTCTCTGATGCGTTACGCTGCCCATTGTGTTGATGAACCCAGAATGTTTCGATCAAGTCAGTCGGATAATCCTGAATCTCTCTGACCTGCTGGAATGGATCCAGTCTGTGATTTGTGATCTGGATTGTGTTTGTTGGGATCAGTGTAGGAAGCTGATTTGCTCTTGCATTCATGTGACGTGACTTTGTGTGAGACTAGTTCACACTGAGTTCTGATTGTACCAGTCTAACTCCAGCTTCAATGATAATTGAAATTCTACCAGGGCAATAAACATATTGGAATTTTCATTATGTTTCACATTCCAGTGCTGATCAAGTAGTGAATTTCACAGAGCGTCACGATGTCAGAGCTAACCTTCAGCTTGTGCTGGAGTTTGAACTGAGCTGTCCAATTCCAGTCACCCCACTTTGATTTGATTTGTTATGTCACATGTACCTACGTACAGTGAAAAGTTTTGTTTTGCATGCAGTACACGCTGATCATACCATACAAAGTGCATCAGGGTAATAGAACAGAGCGAGGAATACAATGTTAGGGCTGCAGAGAAGATGCACAGAGAGCGAGATCAACATTAAGTTTACAATTTCAGAAGTCCATTCAGATAACAGCGGGGAAGAAGCTGTTCTTGAACCTATTTGAATGTGTGTTTGAGCTTTTCTATATTCTACCTGATTGAAGAGGGTGGAAGGGGTCTTTGATTATGTTGGCTGCCTTCCTGAAGCAACAGGAAGTGTAGATGGAGTCAATGGATGGAAGGTTGGCTTCTATGATGGACTGGGATGTGTTCACAACACAGACCTTGGCAATGACTAGAGGCTCTTTGAGAGTGTGATGACGAGATCTGTCAGAATGGACAGAAGTGTTGAAGGGGCAGGTGTTGCATCTTCTGCGGTTACATGGGAAGGTGCCGTGGAGAGGAGAGGTGGTCTTGGTGGTTGTGGAATGGACTAGGGTTTCCTGGGGGGAATGATCCCTCTGAAATGCTGATGGGGGGAATGAGAGGAAGATGTGTTTGGTGAGGCAGGATTTCCCCTGTATCTCCTCCAATCTTGTGTATTGTATTCACTACACCCAATGTGGTCTGCATTGGAGAAACCAAATGCAGACTGGGTGACTACTATGCAGACTACTTCCAGTCCATGTGCAACCATGAGCCTGATCTTCCGCAGCCGGTCACTTTAACACAACGTCCTGCTCACATGCTCTGTCCTCAGCATACTGCAGTGCTTCTGTGAATCCCAGCACAAACTGGAGGAACTTCAGACTGGGCACTTTACGGCCTTCTGGGCATAATATTGTGTTCCACACCTTCAAATTGTGAACCATTTCTTTCCTTGCTTTGAGTTTGTTATCATGTCCTCCTTTTCCCCCATCCCATTTACTGTCCTTTCAAGTCTGGCAGGAGGCACACCATTCTCAAGTTCCAATCACTTAATGTAAACTACTGACATCTTTTCTCCACCAGCACTCTACATCCACTACCCCCTGCAACCCCCAACACGAAGAGTCATCTAGACTGGAAACGTTAGCTTGCTCTCTCTCCACAGATGCTGCCTGACCCACCTTGATCTTCAGCATTGGTTGTTTTCTGTGCAGAATCCAGCATCTGCAGTAATTTGTTCCTACATAATTGCTGCAATATTAAACTTTTAACTTTCTTCTTTGCTTCTACCTTGTTCATAAGATTCTGTCCCTAAGTGCTTGTACCTGAGGTGGCACCTTGTTTGGCAACATGCATTTTGCACTGTACTCCATACTGATCATTGTCTTGCTGGCAGAGTGGCATGCCTTGCGATAGTTCAAACAGAAACACCAACAAAGAATGTTATCTTCAACACAACCTTTTGGCCCTGTAATAGATGTAAATAATACTTTTATTGCTAATGGGATTTCAAGACAATTCCTGCAGACTGCTTGTCTGTATTTCAAGCTGAGAGATAGCTCATGGTTTTTCACTATCGACACTGGACTAGGAAGATAAGTGACATTTAACTGTAATTAACTCCACGTTCGTTTGAATTACATTTACTTCAGAGCTGCTTAGCAGCTTCTCAGTTGTCTACTTTGACACTTAAATTTGAATACTGAAAATTTTGTCTGAAACATATGAATGACTGACTAGACATTTTCAACACTGGGGAGATCTGCCTGCATTAAATGCAAACGTACATTGCTAATTCTTTAAGCATTGCTCAGAGATTGAGTCTGGATGATAAAGAACCAGGCTACTTGGACAGACTAGGGATCACTGGTTGTCCTTCTCCTATAACATCACAAGACCTCAAGTGAGTCTTATCCTCATGCAGTAGGTTTCTCCAAGTTGGAGTTAAGTATGCAATGTGTTACATTTCATGTTGTAGCCAGGAAGTAACGCTATTGTGTATCATTGACTTGCCAGGCTGTGCACACACACGATGCGATTACAGAGGCAGCTCAGCTCATGAAAGAAGCAGTGGACGATATCATGGTGACTCTGAACGAAGCCGCCAGCGATATCGGAATGGTGGGAGGTATGGTCGATGCCATCGCTGATGCGATGAACAGAGTAAGTTGTGAATTTCAGCTCAAATTGTTCCTCTTATTGACAACTTCCAGTTACCAACCGTTCACTACAAGTTGTGTTTATGTAGCATCTTTGGTGTCATAAATTGTCTCACAGTGCTTCTCACCAACTTTATTTTACTGGTGAGTGTGCAGACGAGAGTATCCTGGGCTGGAGAGTATCATTTATGAAGAGAGATTGGATAGACTGGCCTTGTTTTCTTTAGAGGAGACAGAGAGGGGAAGTGATTGAGATGTATAAAAATTGAGGGTCATGGATAAGGTAAACAGGAGGAACCCTTTCCCCTTGGTGTAGGGATCAATGATCAGAGGCTTATATTCTGAGGCACGGTGGCTCAGTGGTTAGCACTGCTGCCTCACAGCGCCAGGGACCTGGGTTCGATTCCAACCTCGAGCCACTGTCTGTGTGGAGTTTGCACATTCTGTCCTGGTTTCCACCCACAGTGTTAAAGACGTGCAGGTTCAGTGGGTTAGCCATGGGAGATGCAAGGTTACAGGAAGGGGGTGGGATGGGAGTTGGTGTGGACTCAATAGGCCACATGGCCTGCTTCCGCCTCTGTGGAGATTCTATGATTTAAGGTACGGAGTATGATGTTTAGCGGAGATGTGAGGAAACAGTTTTCACCCAGGGGCTAGCGGGAATCTGGAACTCACTGCCTTTGGCAGGAGCGGTGGCGGGGGGGAGGTGATGGGCAGTGCAGAGGCAGAAACGTTCAGAACATTTGTGCAATATTTCGATGTACGTCTGCACTGCCAAGGGATTAGAAAAGGTGTGTGCTTGTTTTTGCCCAGCACGGATTCGATGGGCCAAAGAGCCTTTTTTCTGCACTGCAGACTTCCTTGATTCTATTATCAGGCAGAATACAACACCAAACCATACTTGGAGATGTTTTGACTGGTGGTCAAAAAGATAAAGCTGGAGAGTGTGTACTGAAGTAAAAACTGTTTAGGGAGGAGATTCCAGAGCTGACACCTGAACAGCTGAAGACCAGGTTGCCATGAGTGAAGTACATCTTTGAATTTATCAAGTGGTTGAAGTGCTGAGAGTTGTATTGACCGCAGGATGATTACACAGAGGGGTGAGGTGCTGGAGAGGTTTGAAAATAGGGATGAGAATCTTAAACTTGAGGTGTGGCTTGTCTGGGAAGCACTCAGCGACATGGGCACAGGTGTGACAGAGGAATGGGACACAGCATTAGTTAGGGCCTTGCAATGTGGTCCCTAGAGAGTGGAGAACAGAGCGGCAGGGTGAAGTCGTATGAATCACACCCCAGATTAGGTGGGGGGGGGGGGGAAATGTCAGGGACACAGGGTGGGGGCAGAGACAGTTTGGAGTCAGGGGTATGTGGCCTTAGTGATATCTGAGCAAGTGAGATGTCTCAGGAAATACAGAAGATAGGAGCAGAAAACTGCAAAGAGAGATTAGTGCTGTCAATTCAGTGAAGGGGTAAACCTGTGACGCATGGGGTCACTCCCACTGAACCTGAGAGAGATCGAACAGTGTTTGATCAATAATGAGGAGCTAGAGACTGTGGAGAGGCAGAGACATTAAAATATTCAAATGCCTAACACCACTTTAAACTGGTTAGGCGCTACACTCCCCATGAGCCGATGGCATCTTCTGTACTGTACAGTCGGTTCTGCTATAACGTGCGTTTCTTCAACGCAAATTGGCTATAACGCAATTGAAGAATTTAGACCATTATTTGAAGAATGGGAACTTGCCTTACCTATATTGGCTATAACGTGATTCCAGTCCCATTAATGTAAATAGTGCTGCTGTAACACGATTTCCTTATAATGCAGGATCAGAGGGGAGCGGAGCTATTGCGTTGTATCTGAACAGACTATTATTCTGTGATCTCTTCTGTACTGATTCTCATATACAGATACCCGCTGGTGCAAGGAAAGGTTTAAAACTCAGCTCAAGGTTGAAAGTAACTCTTAAACACTGACCGGTCCTTTGACGAAATGATTCATTGTAACTCGACATGATCCAGGTTGCGATTAGAGTTTTATTGTTCGCGGAGTGTGTTGCTATGCAGCTCCCGGCCAGTAATGGTCCTGTCATTGTTCAGAGCTCTGATGAGCTGCCAAGTCAGCACACTGTCATATTGCTGCATTGACTTCTCCAAAGCCTGTCCATCTTCTACTAGGCACAAGTCAGGAGTGTGATGGAATACTCCCCACTTGACAGCATCTAGGTCAAAGCAGTCCACTTGATTGGCACCACTTCCACATGCATCCCCTCCCTCCACCACCAATGTTCAGTAGCAGCAGTGTGTACTATCTATAAGATGCACTGCAGCAATTCACCAAAGATCCTCAGGTAGCACTTTCCAAACCCATGACCACTTCCATCTAGAAGGACAAGGACAACAGATACATGGGAACCCCACCCTCTGCAAGCCCCATACCATCCCCACATGGAAATGCATCACCGTTCCTTCAGTGTCACTGGGTCAGAATCCTGGAATTCCTTACCTAATAGCATTGTGGGTTAACCCACAGCAGGAGGACTGCAGCGGTTCAAGAAAGCAGCTCACACCTGCCACCTCAGGGGCAACTAGAGATGGGCAATAAATGCTGGACCCAGCCAGCGATGTCCACCTCCCACAAGGAAATGAAAACAACATTCCCAACCAGTGGGCCGAGTCGATCTGGTTATGTTGGTCACCGTGTCCCTTGATGTTGGTGACCTTGGGTATACGTGTTGCACAGTTCCCATCCTCCTATCCAGTGTGTTTACAATGTCGTAATGCCGGTGGGAAATAGTGTGTGTACCCATCACATTCTTAATGTAACTCTCCACCTTTGAGTTAGTTGTGTGGCACCAATTAAGACCCAAATAATTTCCCTTTGTCTCACTAATGGGTCTTGACAATTGGATTCAGACAGGAGCCCAATAAACCATTTGTCATGTTCAATTCTAGTTCCTGTTGCCTTCAGTCCCAATGACTGCATCAAACATGGTGCCCAGTAAATGAGGAAGTCTGGCCTGAGCTTCTCTTAACACCTGAAGGACCACAATCAAAGATTCCTTGCTGACCATGTCCTATCTTCACTACTCTTGGTCTCCTCTCTTACAGCTGGATGAAGGCACACCTCCGGAGCCTGAGGGAAACTTTGTGGACTACCAAACCACGATGGTGAAATATTCCAAGGCGATCGCAGTCACTGCTCAGGAGATGGTGAGTGAGGATTGGCTCTGAGTGGTGAGGTCAGTTAACTTGAATGCTCTTGCCACAAAAATATCAGCTGACACCAAGCCTCACACAAGGACGTGAAACGTAAAGGAGTACACCACAGCTTCTACATACGTGTGCACAGGCACAGTAAACCCGCCAAGCACACGTGTATAAGCACACAGCTACGCGGTGTGCACTGATGTTCACAGGTACACCCCACACACATGCACAGACACACACCAGACCCCACACGCGTGTACGAACAGGCACCCACACATACATACATACACAGGTACACACACATGCACATACATGTGCAAACACATATGCATACTTAAGCACACATGCCCAGGTGCACACTACATCTTGTACGCTCGTGTACACCTGCCCAGGTGCATACTACACCTTGTACACTCACGTGTACACGCACATACTATGCTACGTTCACACTTACACAGGTATAGACCCCGTCTCATGCACGTACACTCTAACCTGCACTTCTTTTAACTGTTCCTATTGGCAATATGAACCTGAGTTAAAAATCAAATTGGAGGAGAAAGTGAGGACTGCAGATGTTGGAGATCAGAGCTGAAAATGTGTTGCTGGAAAAGCGCAGCAGGTCATGCAGCATCCAAGGAGCAGGAGAATCGAGGTTTCGGGCATAAGCCCTTCTTCAGGAATGAGGACACTTTCCTCATTCCTGAAGAAGGGCTTATGCCTGAAACGTCGATTCTCCTGCTCCTTGGATGCTGCCTGACCTGCTGCGCTTTTCCAGCAACACATTTTCAGCTTAAAAATCAAATTCCTCAACTAGGAGCTAATCGAAATCTAATCCGTTACCACCTGTGTTTTTATTTTAATTCATTCACATTGCTGACTAAGCCAGCATTTGTTACCCATCCCCAATTGCCCAGCGGTCAGTTAAGAGTCAATCACATTGCTGTGGGTTAAATGTTTCTCAGTAATGTCACTCCTTCAAAATCCCAACACCTCTGTGATGTGGGGAAAACTGACCCAAAGTACATCTAGTTTCCAGGCCCTTGCTTTGGATCTGTTTGCTTCCTGAGTGAGCTGCTTTTTTCCTAAACATTCCGGTGCCTCTCGGTTTGCTGATTAACCACGCCCATCCTGCTATCTCCACAGATGTCGAAATCCGTCACTAGCCCTGAGGAGTTGGGTGGCCTGGCCTCCCAGGTGACTACTGACTATGGCCACCTGGCCCATCAAGGACGCCTTGCCACGGCTACTGCTGACAGCGAGGAGGTAGGACATTCTGTTACCAGTGGAATTAACTTGCTCTGTGGGCATGGTTGGCAAGGCGAAGGTGTGTTGCCCATCTCTAATTGCCCCTGAGAGGCTGGTACTCCCACTGCTTTGACCCAGTACTGTCTTTGGAGGGAGATGAAGTTGAAAAGCTCTGCATGTGTGGTTTGTATGTTTCTTTGATAAGGCATTTATTACTTATCCCTTGAGAGAGATGTCAGTGAGCGGCCATTTTGAATTATAGTTGAGTGAGTTGTGAGGCCATTTCAGGGTCAGTTTAGAGATAACTTTGAACCAGATGGGTCTTATGACAGTTGTGATTTTGTGATCACAAAATTATTGAGACAAGCTTTCTATTCCAGATTTATGTAATTAATTCTCCCAGCTGCAGTTGGGGGGAGGGGATTGAACCCTACAATTTCAGATCTTTAGTCCAGGCCTCTGGATTACGAGTTGAGTCCAGTGATTAATATGCTGCCACATCCCTCTGTGTTTCAGCTCACCCTCCCCTGATAGTCAGAATGGAGGTATACATTTCTCAAGGTGTCTGGATTCAATATCTCCTCTCAAAAATGTGGAGCACCCTCCCATTTTTAAAAAACTCGAAGGATCAGAAGGGGCAGTCTGTGTGAGGTTGCCATCCCTTTGGAAAACCTGGCCCATAGAAGATTTTAAAATGTGGATGTTTTATTTGTATTCTTTGAAGGCTTGCTTTCCATCATCAATCTACTGGAAAATTTCTGGAGTGCAGTGTAAGCCAAAAATGGTCAGATTTACTCTCTCTCCAAGGCATTGTCAGGTTTGTAATGGTGACCCGACAGTCACTGTCACTGACACTGGGCCGATTGCTCATTGCTGGATTACCAGTACATTAGCCTGGCACCAGTACACCCAGCTTTTGCAGCTTATCACTTGTATCAAATGTCACCAGCCAAGTTGACATGTAACTCTGCACTTGTCAGATTTCATGTATTTAATTCAAACGCCTTTATGGCCACATTGTGTTGTTTCTAAATCCAATCACAGAATTGTTACAGGGCCAAAGGAGACCCTTCAGCCCGTCTTGTCTGCACTGTCTCCCTGAGCTTCTCTGTGTCTGTAACCTTGTACTTGGTCTCTATTTAAATAACCCTCTGGAATGCCTGAATCAAACTTTCCTCCACCACATTTCCAGACAGTGCATTCCAGACCCTAACTCCTCACTGAATGAAAAAGGTTTTTTTTTCTCATGTCACATTTTCTTGTTTTGCAAAACACTGTGTGCTCTGGTTCTCAATTCTCTTGTGAGTGAGAACAGTTTCTCCCTTTCCACTCCATCCTGACCTGCAATTATTTTGGAAGGTTCTATCAACTCTCCCCTTAGCCTTGTTTTCTCCTTGGTCTCAATTTCTCTTCATGAAGAACTGGTGGAGAGCTGAGCTGGGTCAGAAAGGCTGTCATAAGTCAGAAAGCAATAGTTGAGCAGAATCCTTCAAAGAAGAGATGATTCAGGTACAGCCAAGGTACGTTCCTTCAGAAGAGAAAGGCAGGGCAAACATATCCACAGCTTGCTTGTGACAAATGAGGTAGAAATCAACTTGAAGAGCAAGTATACGTATGACAGGAATGAGGTGGTGAGTACGAATGAGATACAGGAGAATCAGAAAAATAAAGAAATAAAATGGGGAATAGGTGAAAAGAGTGGCAGCTGACATAATGGAGAATTGAGATGTTGTATTCTGGATTCCCAGTGTGACGATGCTATGACTTTAAGAGGTTATTTTGTCTATTTTTTTGGAAAAGAGGTTGTCAGTTGCAGAAGTGCTGAGCAGTCTACCAAAACCACTATAGTAAACAGGGCCTTGGGGTGTTTTTTTTTAAAAAGTTGGAACAATAGAAGCAGCCTGGCTGGATGTGGCCAGCTCTCGCAGACCAGGATTTCTACTATTTTCTTTTTAGTTTATAGCTTTATCTTTAAGCAGTTGCTGTTGTAGGCTTGAAAGAAGTTGAAGCTATCTTTTCCCTCTCTCAGTTACAGCCAGAAGCTGGGGGGGTTCTCTCTGCTGCTGGGTTACCCGTGAGCAAATCTATTTTTCTGAATATGCCTTTTTGCCCAAAGGGTGTGTTTGTGGGATGTTACTATATTGGAACAGCTAATTAGTAACAGTAACTGTATCTGTTATTCAGTTAAGTTTTCCAGTAGAGTTAAGCTAATCTAAATTCCTCTTTCTTTGGCTGTATTTTAACTGTAGTGTTTAAATAAATTGTGTTTTGCTTAATGTCAAGTAGTTTGACTGATCGAATTTTATCTGGAACACTGGACATTACATTTGCCTTATAAACAAGAAAACATTAGGGTCTAGGCTACCTTCTTCAAATATTTTGAGGGAAGGGGGGGAGAGGTTCTGGTCAAGTCCAATACACCAGTTATTGAAGAATGACAAGCCAAACTCAGTCATATATTTATTTATAGAATAAAGCACTACTAGCATACACCTCCTAACTCAACTTACACCCTGTTTCATTTATTGTCTTTTTTTAAAGAGAAATAGTTTAATCAACCTGTTCGGACAGTTTCATGCCAGGTGGGACTTGAAACTGGACCTTGTGGCTCAGATGTATGAACACTACCACTGTATCACAAGAGCTCCTCTGTGTGCCGAAAGTTATTTTAATAATCTGTTCACACATGCTATGTCACAGCCTCTGGGATAGGTGGGGCGTGAACCTGGCTCCTCTGATTCAGCCTGTGAACTTAATATTTTAGTCAACCTGTTTAGATATGCCATGATACACTTCTGAGCACAGAAACATAGAAAATAGGTTCAGCAGTAGGCCATTTGGCCCCTCAGGCCTGCACCACCATTCAATATGGTGTTGGCTGATCATGCAATCTCAGTGTCCCACTCCCACACTCTCTCCATACCCCTTCATCCCTTTAGCCACAAGAGCCACATCCAGCCCCCTCTTGAACATATCGAACGAACTGGTCCTAACAGCTTCCCATGGGAGAGAATTCCACAGGTTCACAACTCTCTGAGTGAAGACATTCTTCTTCATCTCAGTCCTGAATGGCCCACCCCTTATTCTTAGACTGTGACCCCCTCTTTCTGGATTTCCCCAACATCGGGAGCGTTCTTCCTGCATCTTGTCTGTCCAGTCCCATCAGGATTTTATGTTTCTCTGAGATCCCCTCCAACTCAATTTTCTAAATTCCAGTGAGTATAAGCCCAGTCGATCCAGTCTTTCCTCATCTGTCAGCCCTGCCATCCCAGGAATCAGTCTGGTGAACTTTCGCTGGACTCCCTCAATAACCAGAATGTCCTTCCTCAGACTAGGAGACCAACACTGCACAGAATGACCACAACTGCACCCCTGCAAACAGGGATATGAACCCTGGTCTCCTGGCTCAGAGGAAGGGACAATATCACCCTGCCTCTGGATATTTTCTAATCCAACCTATTCAGAGACGTTCCCACACACCTCTAAAGCAGATGGGACTTGAACTCAAGTCCCATCTGCTGGCTCAGAGGTAGGGATACTACCACTACACACTAGATCGCTCCTTGTGTACTTAAAGTGAAACGTCAATTAATGCCCTCTACTAGCAAATATTGAAACACTGTTTACAAAGTGCCAGGTGCACGGAGCCTCTTGTTGAACAGTGGTAGTGTCCCTACCCCTGGAGCAGGAGGCCTGGGTTCAAGTCCCACCCGCTCCAGAGGTGTGTACTAACATCTCTGTACAGGCTTGTTAGAAAAATGAATCAATAAAGACAAAAGAGTCAGATGCATTGACCTTGAAGGCACTTGGATAATTATAGGAGTAGGAAACATTTTAGGCAGATACAGGCCGGGAGCAGGCAGGTGGGACCAGTTTAGTTTGGGATTATGTTTGGCATGGACCGAAGGGTCTGTTTCTGTGCAGTACTCAAGTCTCTGGCCTCATTCCTTCAGTTCCCAGGTTAACAGTTGCTGTCCTCTCCTTTCTCTTCCTGGAGTGAGAATGTTTGGGGTTCAGTCACGATCTGCTCTGTTTGCTCCGCAGATTGGATTCCAGATTAAGACCCGAGTCCAGGATCTTGGTCACGGCTGTATATTCCTGGTGCAGAAAGCTGGTGCTGTGCAGATCAGTCCCACCGACAGCTTTACCAAGAGAGAGCTCATCGAGTGTGCCCGTGCTGTGACTGAGAAGGTGAGGGAGCAGCAGTCTCCTATTTCCCATTTTGCCCTCGTGTGACAGTGCTCACCTCCTGCGTTTTTAAAAACGAAAGCTGCCCAATATAAAGGGTTTAACCCAAGAAACCCCTGACAAAATCTTCTTCCAAGCTTTCAGGAAAGAAGACTATTTCTCCAACAAACCGAGAAAGAGCGCTAAACGTTTTGAACACATGGGCTGCAATGCCTCATTTTCCCCAGTTTTATGCAAATTGGGAAGACATTTTTGTCAGAGACATTGGCCCATCCAAGAGAGAGACCTTGTCCCACCCTGAAGGAGGCTTGCTGCTCTAATTGCAGTTAGCTTCTGATGCCATATAACCCTGAGCCCATTGGAACTGCAGACTAACCAGTGATGGCCACCAACATTGGAATCGGAGGAGATGATTTAGGCCCACAATCCTGTTCCACCATCCATTGAGATCACCCCTTAATCTCTGACCTTACATTATGGACCTGTCTTTACCCCATACCTTTGGTTCACCAAATCTACCATTCTAAACTCAACAATGGATCTTCTGAACAATGGTATTTGCGGAAGAGAGTTCCAAACATCTACCCTTCATGTGGAGATGTGTTGTATCGTTAAATTGCAGAAAAGTCCATCTCTAATTGTTAAACTGTCTCTCCCCCTCCCCCTCTCCTTCCCCCACTATTTGGACTCCACAGCCACCAGAAATAGTTCCTCTTCATTCACCCTACCTGTTAAGTTATGAGCCATAGGAGCCAAAGTAGGCCATTCGGCCCATCAAGCCTGCTCCACCATTCAATGAGATCATGGCTGGTCTGATAATCCTCAACTCCACTTTTCTGCTTTTCCCCAAACCCTTGATTCCCTTCCTGATTAAACATCCGTCACCCTCAGCTTTGGATACCACCCAGTCTCCAGAGCCCTCTGTGGTAAAGAATTCCACAGATACAATATGTCACATTCCCAGGACGACTTAGAGACGTGCTGTTTCTGTTCCCATGTACCTTGTGGGACCAACTCCACACCAAGTCCAACTGATGAGGAATCTCTCCTGAACGCACTCTATGCCAGTGCTTTGTTAGAAGAATTTACGGGTTAACATTCAACCTGTCTGACTGCTGGTGTGTGTAAGTTACCACAAGCTACCTTTAATTTGGCTACCTGTTCCCATTAACTCCTTATGTTCTTCCATCGGGCAATCATTTGTCCTGGCATAATGCGGCCTGTTATCAAGCAGCTGTTCATAGAATCTCTACAGTGCAGAAAGAGGCTATTCAGCCCATTGACTCTACACCGACTCTCCAAAGGACATCCCACCCAGACCCATCCCATCTATGTAACCCTGCATTTCCCATGGCCAATCCACCTAACCTGCACATCTTTGGGACTGTGGGAGGAAACCCATGCAGACACGGGGAGAATGTGCAAACTCCACACAGACTGTTGCTCAAGGCGGGAATTGAATCCAGGTCTCTAGCGCTGTGAGGCAGCAGTGCTAACCACTGAGCCACTGTGTTAAGACAAGTTAGCTTATGTTGCTTCAACACTTTTTGCCCCAGGCATGGTCAACTGACATGCTACTTTTAATTCCTTTATAACAGTTGTCCTTGTCTCTTTCATCTTGGGAAATAGTTTAATCCAGCTGGAGTTCTTGCTGATTCTTTCAATCCATGAACGGTTATTAAAAGTTCTGAAGTTTGCACTATCACATTGCATTTTGAACCCACTTTCCTAGCCATCAAGGACTTGAACTCAGAGCTTCTAGTTCAGTGGCAGTGGCACTACCCACCACACCACAAGATTCTCCCCCTTTTAAAATCGTACTATCAGCTTGATGTGATGCCAAAGCTTAGCTCATTCAATCCCAGGAGTTCCTGAGGTCGATAGAGACGTCAGCCGCGACAGTAATCAGTTTTACTGACATATCTGACTAACTAATTTGTAACAAGAGATATTTTTGGTGCTCAAAGAACAATACAGCACAGGAACAGGCCCTTTGGCCCTCCAAGCCTGAACCCTTCCGTACCAAAACTGTCTTCACTTACAGGATCCGTATCCCTCTGTTCCCTTCCTATTCATGGATTTGTCCAGGTGCTTCTTGAATGCTGCTATTGTATCTGATTCCACCACCACCTTTAGCAACGTGTTCCTTTGTGTGAAAATAATCCCCCACATATCTCTTTTAAAGTTCCCTCCTTGCACCTTGAACCTGCGTCCCTTAGTAACTGACCCCCTCCACCCTGGGAAAAAGCCGCATACTTTCCACTCTGGCTTCTATGTCATTCACAATCTTATAAACCTCCTGCGTTCCAGTGAAAATAGACCTTTCTTCCGAGCTAAAATCCCCCATACCAGGAAACATCCTGGTAAACCTTTTCTGTACCCTCTTCAAAACATGCACATCCTTCTGGTAGTGTGGTGACCAGAACTGTACGCAATATTCCAAATGTGGCCTAACTAAAGTTCTATAAAGCTGCAGCATAACTTATCTATCCTTAGACTCAATGCCCTTTCCAATGAAGGCAAACATGTCATAGGCTTTTTTGTACTCCCTTATCTACCTGCGCTGCCACCTTCAGTGATCTGTGGACCTGACCACCCAGATCCCTCTGCATATCAATACCCCGAAGGGTTCTACCATTCACTGTACAATTTCCACGTACTTGACCTTCCAAAATGCATCACCTCTTACATTTGTCCAGATTAAACTCCATCTGCCATTTTTCTGCCCATGTCTCCAACTGATCTATATCCTGCTGTATCCTCTGACAATCCACCTCACTATCCACAACTCCACCAATCCTTATATCATCTGCAAACTTACTGATTAGACCAGCTACATTTTCCTCCAAATTATTTATGTAGATCACAAACAGCAGAGGTCCCAGCACTGATCCCTGTGGAACACCACTAGTCATAATCCTCCATTCTGAAAAATATCCTTCCACCGCTACCACTGACTGAGCCAGTTCTGCCCCCATCTGGCCAGCTCACCCCTGATACCATGTGACTTCACCTTTTGGACCAGTCTGCCATGAGGGACCTTGTCAAAGGCTTTACTGAAGTCAATGTAGATAAAATCAACCACTATTCCCTCATCAATCATCTTTGTCATCTGCTGAAAAAAACTCGATCAAGTTAGTGAGGCACGACCTCCCCTGCACAAAACCATGCTGTCTATGGTTAATAGATCCATTTGCTTCTAAATGAGTACAGATATTGTCCAAAGAATCTTTTCCAGTAACTTCCCTACCACCAATGTGAGACTCACGTAATTTCCTGGATTATGCCTGCTGCTCTTCTTAAACAATGGGGCCACATTAGCGATTCTCCAGTCCTCTGGGACCTCACCTATAGCCAAAGAGGATACAAAGATGTCTGTTGATGTTCCAGCAATTTGTTCTCTTGCCTCCCTCACTATTCCAGGATAGATCCCATCAGGTCCAGGGGACTTATCTACCTTAATACTCTTTAAAACGGATGACACCTCCTCCTTTTTAATAGCAACTTGGCTCAGAAACCCGACTCTCTCTATCCTGATATCATCCTCCACCAATTCCTTCTCTTTGGTGAATACCGATACAAAATATTTGTTTTGGACCTCACCTACCTCTTCTGGCTCCACATATAGATTGTCTTGTTTGTCCTTGAGTGGGCCAACCCTTTCCCTGGCTACCCTGTTGCTTTTTATATATGTATAAATAGCCTTGGAATTCTCCTTAATCCTGTTTACTAATGAGTTTTCATGACCCCTTTTAGACCTTCTAATTCCTTATTAAGGTTCTTTCTTTCTTTCCTTATATACTTCAAAGGGCTTCATCAGTTCCTATCCTCCTAGACCTTACATATGCTTCCCTTTTCCTTTCTGACCAAGGTCATAACATGGGCAGCACGGTGGCTCAGTGGTTAGCACTGCTGCCTCACAGCACCAGCGTCCTAGGTTCAATTCCAGCCTCGGATGACTGCCTGTGCGGAGTTTGCACATTCTCCCCGTGTCTGCGTGGGTTTCCTCCGGGTGCTCTGGTTTCCTCCCACAGTCCGAAGATGTGCAGGTCAGGTGAATTGGACGTGCTAAATTGCCCATAGTGCATTTTTTAGGTGCATTAGTCAGAGGGAAATGGGACTGGGTGGGTCACTCTTCGGAGGGTCAATGTGGACTGGTTAGGCCGAAAGGCCTGTTTCCACACTGTAGGGGAATCTAATCTAATCATAACATCTGGTCATTCAAGGCTCACGTTACGAGCCATATCTATTCTCACTTTCACCGCTCCTGAACTCATTTATCAACTGTTGTTTGAAATGCTCCCACACGTTTGATTCTCAGGTTGGGTGGAGTGGTGGGGTTTTGCTGTGAGGGTGCAGTATTCTGAATGGAGCTTTCTTCCTGCTAGGTCTCCTTGGTTCTGTCTGCCCTGCAAGCGGGTAACAGGGGCACACAGGCCTGTATCACTGCAGCCAGCGCTGTGTCTGGTATCATCGGAGACCTGGACACCACCATAATGTTCGCCACAGCCGGTACTCTCAATGCGGAGAACGACGAGTCATTTGCAGACCACAGGTTAGTTTGTTCGGCTACTGCACGCTGCCAATTGATTCAAGAGCGTGCGTCCTCAGTGAAGCCTGCTTTACAGAGGCGCGGAGTCGGAGAGAGCGGGAGTGGGCGGGTACTCAACACACCTGGTCAAAGCTGTGCACTCAGCAAAGCTTCAGGAGAGAGGGAAAGAGTTTGCAATGCAGTTAGCTTTGTGGAGACGTGATGGGAGAGTTTGGGGTCAAGGAAGCTGGAGATGCTGACACAGGAAATGCAAAAGAGGTTCGGAGTGGCACCATTCGGCACAGCCACTTTGGCGCGAGCGATTCGGTGCGGCCGGTTTGGCGCAACCCATTTAAGCGCAGAACTGTTTTGTAGTTATTTAGTAGTTTGTAGTTATTATTAAAATAAAATATAACCCATTAAAATGAAATTGAAGAAATTCAGAGAAGCAGACACTAGAATACAGACACTTGTAAGAAGATTTAGTGAGAGAAGTGACATTGAATCTTCACAAGGGATTGCCCATAATTTTGAATAAATGTCATATTTCAGATTTTTTGTATTTACCTTACTTCTTTCATTTTTATTTTCTTTTTAACATTTTTACTGAAGAGGATAAACATTATTTTTCTTTTTATTGCTTTCATTAATGCTTGTCACTAAGCCTGAAAAGGAATAAATATGAGCTGCGGCGAAACAGTTCCGCGCCTAAATGGGTCTGTGCCAAACCGGCCGCGCCGAATTGCTCGCGCCAAAGTGGCTGCGCTGAATGGTCCTACATCCAAAGAGGTTACACCGAGTGTCCGACAGTTCCTTGCAGCCACCCTTTAGGGGTTGAGATGTCATGTTGAGTTTGTACAAGAGGTGAGGCCTCTTCTGGAGCACTGTGTCCAGTTCTGGTCTCCCTGTTACAGGAAGGATATTATTAAACTGGAGAGGGTTCAGAAGAGATTTACCAGGATGTTGCCAGAGTTTGAGTTATGGAGGCTGAATAGGCTGGGACTTCTTTCACTGGAGGGAGGGAGGTTGAGGGGTGACCTTATAGAAGTTCATAAAATCATGAGGGGCATAGATAAGGTGAATGGCGAGGGTCTTCTCACTAGGACGGGGGATTTCAGGAGTAGAGGGCGCACTTCAAAAGTGAGAGGAGAAAAGTTTTTAAAAAAGATATAAGGGGCATGGAGAGTGGTTTGTGTGTGGAATGAACTTCAAGAGGAAGTGAAGGATGTTGGCAGAGTTACGATTTTAAAAGGCATTTGGATAAGTACATGAATATGAAAGGTTTGGAGGGACATGGACCAGGAGCAGGCAGGTGGGATTAGTTTAGTTTGGAATTATGGTCGGCATGGACTGGTTGGACCGAAAGTGTCAGTTTCCGTGCTGTATGACTCTATAGCTAAGAATTCGGAGGTCTGTTTTGGCTCACCATTGTCCAGGCCATTTGGCTGTTGAGTAGCTGTCCTCAGTAAACACTATTTGTCAGATTTGGAAATAAAATGTTTTCTTGCATATTCACGACAAATTTTAACCTCACTCAGCCCAGCGGGAACACAGTGGCTTTGAGACCTATTTAAGACACTGCCTTACTGAGGTCAGGATTAAGTGGGAACATAAGACAGGGATTTAACTCAAATCTTCCCAGCCTGCGAAATAAGTTGAAATTGGGGAATTAGAAGTTTTGATTTGAGCTGAGGGGTCCTGTCAGTTCTGTGTAAGGGATAATACCAGTCTCGGGGTGTGGCACTTAACGTATACTGGCCTAGAATAGAGTGAGAGTGGCAACGTCATGATGGAGTACAGACCAAAGCTGCCTCTGAGTGGGAATAGACCGTATAGGAGGGAACAGCCAAGTGTAGGAATACAGTCGTACTGGAGGTGGTAATAATTAGTAGGGGCTGGGAGGGGTGGGCAGTGGTGTTGGAGGTCACATTCCGATCTTGCTCCTGTCACCTGTCCCAGCTTCTCAGTTCACTGCGCCATGTTTTGATGCATTCCCTCCCTGGTGCTAAGGTACAGGGCATCTCACAGAGACGGCACATGACAATCCACAGCTGTAGGGGGGTGGGTGGAAATCCATTTTGGGACCAGGTAGAGAAACTAGATGGACAAGATTCAACTTCATTTTGGCTCATTGTTGAAAGAACCAGAGGGTGACACGAGGGGAGGATGTTTATAGAAAGAGTGGTTCAGCATTCCAGTGCTCTCCCTGCCCGATATTGAGATGGTGACAGATTCCAATTACTGTTCCATAGGAAATTGGAGGAAATACTTGGAGAGAGAAGTCATGGCAATAAAGACTGGGGGATGGTGGTGTATAGTAGAAGATTAGGGACTCTGAAACACCAAAGACCGTGATTTCTCTCTCTTGCCATGGCTCTCTCTCTCCCCTCCCTCTTTCTGTCCTCCATCTCTGCCCCTCCCTCTCTCTCCCCCCTCCCCTGCACTCTC
>NC_057749.1:24077665-24081911 GCF_004010195.1 Chiloscyllium plagiosum
TTTGCCCTCCTCTCTTCACCCTCCTCTCTCTTCCCTCCTCTCTCTCTCCCTTCCCCTCTCTCTCCCCTCCCCTCTCTCCCCTCGCTTCCCTCCCCTCTCTCCTCTCCCTCCCTCCCTCTGGCCTTGCCGGACAGTGTGCCGCGGTGTCTGTTTCTGCTTGAGCCCTTGCCGCCATGACGGAGTAATCTGATTGGCTGAACTGTGTTTGCTGTCCCCAGGGAGAACATCCTGAAGACAGCCAAGGCCCTGGTCGAAGACACCAAGTTCCTGGTGTCGGGGGCGGCCTCCAGCCAGGAGAAGCTGGCGCAGGCTGCGCAGTCCTCGGTCAACACCATCACCCAGCTGGCAGACGTGGTGAAGCAGGGAGCAGCCAGCCTTGGCTCCAATGACCCAGAAACACAGGTACCCGCACATGAGTCCCCAGGCAATAGACGTGGAGCTCGGAAAACACGGCAGCTCCTGACGAAGGGTTTCGGTCCGAAATGTTGACTGTCCTGCTCCTCGGGTGCTCTCTGACCTGCTGTGCTTTCCCAGCTTCACATCTATTGACTCTGGCCTCCAGCATCTGCAGTCCCTTACTGTCTCCAAGTCACTGCACTCAATGGCTGGGGAATAGATACTGACCCCATTCACTCACAACATATGTGGGTTGGCAAACATAAGGCTTGAGAGCAGGAGTAGGCCATCCAGCCCATCGAACCTGCTCTACGATTTGATACAATCTCATCCCGGCCTCAGCTCCACTCTCCTGATTCCTCATTCAGACTCCGTCTACCTTGTCCTGAATCAGTGTCCCAGCACTTTACTAAAATTCATTACCAGCATGAGGGTGTCACTGGCTAGGCCAGTATCGCCCATCCCTCATTGCCCTGAGGGCAGTTAAGAGTCAACCACATTGCTGCAGGTCTGGAGTCACATGTAGGCCAGACCAGGTAAAGATGGCAGTTTCCTTTCTCAAAGTACGGATTGGTTTTTCCGACAAGTGATCATGGATTCACAGTCTTTACTGGACTCTTAATTCCAATTTTTTAAAATTGAATTCAAGTCCCCAGAACATTACCTGGGTCTGTGGATAAACAGCCCTGCGATAATACCACCATCCTCTGGGATAGTGAATTCCATCGATTCAAGATCCTTTGAGGGAAGTGATTCATAGAATTCCCACAGTGTGAAAGCAGGCCATTCAGCCCATTGAGTCCACACCGACCATCCAGGGAGCATCCCATCCAAACCCACCCATTCCTTGTAACCCTGCAT
Source organism: Chiloscyllium plagiosum (assembly GCF_004010195.1). Taxonomy (NCBI): domain Eukaryota; kingdom Metazoa; phylum Chordata; class Chondrichthyes; order Orectolobiformes; family Hemiscylliidae; genus Chiloscyllium; species Chiloscyllium plagiosum. Next base: position 24,078,923 of record NC_057749.1, read on the forward strand.
TTTCCCATGGCTAACCCACCTAACCTGCACATCCCTGGACACTATAAACAATTTAGCATTGCCAATCCACCTAACCAGCACTTTGGATTGTGGGAGGAAACCCACACAGACACAGGGAAAACACGCAAACTCCTCACAGATAGCTGCCCGAGGCTGGAATCGATCTCAAGTCCCCGGCTCTGTGAGGTAGCAGTGCTAACCACTGGGCCACCGTGCTGCCTTACCTCTGTTTTAAATCTGTCACCCCTTATCCTAAACCAATGATCTTGCGACCTGAATTGCAGGGGAAGCAGATTAGAGTTCATCGTGTCACGGTTGGTAGAACCTATCCCAGTTCTCCCCCGCTAAGGTCGGAGTTCAGGGATTCAAGTCCTACTCCAGAGATCCTGATGGTTCAGTGCAGTTCTTCAGGACTGCCCTTCATTTGAAATATGTAACTCCTGCCCTCTGGGTTTGATATCAGAGATCCTGTAAACTGACCCAGGGCATGGTTTAGAGTTAGGGCAAGAGCAAGATTTTTATTTCTCCCCAGGATTTTGATCAATATTTACCTGAAATCACAGTAAATCAGTAGTTAGCACTGCTGCCTCCCAGCGCCAGGGAACCGGGTTCGATTCCAGCCTCAGACAACTGTCAGTGTGGATTTTGCAATTACCCCCGTGTCTGTGTGGCTTTCCTCCAGGTACCCCGGTTTCCTCCCACAGTCCAAAGATGTGCAGGTTATGGTGGATTGGCCATGCTAAATTGCCCATAGTGTCCAGGGATGTGCAGGCTGGGTGGGTTAGCCATGGGAAATGCAGGGTTAGGGATAGGGTTGGTGGGTAGGATGCTTTTCAAAGATGCAGACGCAGTAGACTGAATGATTTCTTTCTACACTATCAGAATTCTATGATAAATCTAGACAGACCAGGTATGGAGCTGGGATCCCGGTTCAACAGGAGGTGCTGTGTGTTTTCAGTGATCCACCATTAATCATTGCTCAGTTGACAGAGAGAGTTCAGCTATTGGTGAACTGAGGCACTGTCTGTGGGTCTTTAGGTGGTGCTCATCAATGCAGTGAAGGATGTGGCAAAGGCTTTGACCGACCTCATCAGCGCCACAAAATGTGCAGCTGGCAAACCCGCTGACGATCCATCGATGTACCAACTGAAGAGCGCGGCCAAGGTACAGTGCAAAAGGCATGGGGCAGAAATGGGGACCGGGGGACTCAGGGATGGAGCAGGGAAAAGGTGGGAGTTAGTGGGGGTAGAGCTGGGACTTTGAGGAGGGGAAGGGATTGAAGGAGTGAGAGTTGGTTAGGAGAGGAGTTTGGGTGGGAGGGGCGAGTGTTGGTGGAGTGAGGAGATTGAGGGGTGGGATTGTGGGGTGAGGGGTTCAACTGGGAGGTGAGGGATGGGATTTTGGGATGGTGGGATTGAGACTGTGGGGTGGGAGGTGTGACTATGGGATGGTGGAATTGAGGGATGGGACTGTAGGCTGGTTTTTGCGACTCTGGGGTGAGGGTCCTGAGTGGGGAAAGTGGCGTACTGACAGATGTCTCCAGTTGTGTGTATTGGTTGTGTGACCCACAATTCCACATCAATTACCAGCCTTACAATGGTGTAATTTGTCCTGAATTGATTTTATCATTTAACGGTTTTCAAAAAAAAATTACAAGTGCTAAATTATGAGAATGTATTCCACGGGCCTGTGTTTTTTTGCACAAAGAGGAGCAGTGTGTGAACTAATTAAAGGGTTGATAATGTTTTTTAAAAGAAGCTATTGAGGGAAATGATTTCCTGTTGTGGGACATTTACCTTCAAACTGGGCATCCAGGGCTAATGTGAGGAATTATCCCCTGACACAGGAGGACAATAGAAGTTGGGAAGTCTCTCTCCCAGAAACCTTTGGAGTTTGAGGTACTGGGTGGGGGAAGGATGTAGGGAGTGTCAATTATAAGGAGTAAAATTGAGATTGCTGGATACAAAGGTGACAGAGCCAAGGTGGGTAGGTGCACTTAATACCTCAATGAGCGCGGAGCAGGCTCGAGGGGGCTGAATGGCCTCCTCTTGTTCTTGTGACAATGCAATGACCTGGTTTTCCTCCCTCCCCTCCCCTCCCTCTCCATAGGTGATGGTTACAAATGTCACATCACTCCTGAAAACAGTGAAAGCTGTGGAGGATGAGGCCACACGAGGTACCAGGGCGCTCGAGGGAACGATAGAGAGCATCAAACAGGAGCTGGCGGTATGTGAGAGCCCTGCATCTTCAGTTTAAACTTGCGCACGAGCCTGCGCCCTTAGGAAACTTTTCACCCAGTGGTATCGTTTTTTTACCATTCACTTCCCAACTTCCTCAGCTTCTAAACTGATTGTAAGTCCCCATTTTTAATCACTAGCCCATTGGCTCGCTGCTGAGGCCATAAATACATCTTTGGAATCTAAAGAGTTTTGGAAGATGACACCATTTCCATAGCCAACCCATTTAGTATCCTGGGGTGTGGATTATCAGGCCCTGGGAATTTATCAATTTTCAGTCCCGTTAATTTCTCCTTCAATTCTTCCTTCCCCCAAAGACCTAAAGAACATTTGGGAATGTTTCTGGGTCGCCTTCTGTCCATCAAATCACAGAAGTGTTAGGGTGCAGAAGGAGGCCATTCAGCCCATCTGCCTGTACCAGCTCATTAAATGAGTATCATTATTTGCAACCAATTTCCTTCTTTCTCTCCCATATCCCTGCACGTAATTTCTATTCGAATAATCATCTAGTACCTCATAAATGTCTTAACAGAACCTGCATTGGCCTGCACCATATTTCCAGGCAATGCGTTCCAGACCCTACCTACTCGCTGTGTGGAAAAACACTATTTTCTTGCTTCACGGTTGCTGTTTTTAAATTGAGTCATAGCGTTGTACAGCACGGAAACCGACCTTTCGTCAAACCCATTCATGCCACCAAACATCCCAATCTGACCTAGTCTCGTTTACCAGCATTTGGCCCATATCTCCCC
>NC_057749.1:24082411-24105781 GCF_004010195.1 Chiloscyllium plagiosum
AAATTATTATGGGTATGTGTAAAAGGAACAGGGTGGTCATTCTGGGGGACTTTAACTTCCCCAACATTGACTGGAAACGCTATAACTCTAGTAGGTCGGATGGATCAGTTTTTGCCCAATGTGTACAGGAGGGTTTCCTGACACAGGATGTCGAAGGGCCGACAAGAGAGGAGTCCACACTAGATCTGGTGCTTGGTAATGAACCAGGCCAAGAGTTTGATTTAGTAGGAGGTGAGCACTTTGGAGAGAGTGACCATAATTCAGTTACGTTTAGTTTAGCGATGGAAAGGGATAGGTACATGCCACTGGTCAAGAGTTATAGATGAGGCAAGGGCAATTATAATGCGATTAGGCAGGAATTAGGATGCATAGAATGAGGTAGCAAAATGCAGGGGATGCAGACAATGGAAATGTGGAGCTGGTTTAAGGAACAGATATTGTGTGGCCTTGATAGGTATGTCGCTGTCAGGCAGGGAGGAAGTGATAAGGTAAGGGAACTGTGGTTTACGACAGAAATTGCATCGCTTGGTATGAAGAAGAAGGAGGCTTATGTGTTAATGAGGCAATGTGGTACAGATGAGGAGATGGAGAGTTACAGATCAGCTAGGAAGGATTTAAAGAGAGAGTTAAGAAAAGCAAAGAGAGGACACGAGCAGTCTTTAGCAAATAGAATAATGGAGAACCCTAAAGCTTTCTATAGGTATGTGAGGAATAAAAAGATGATTAGGGTAGGAATAGTGCCAGTCAAAGACAGAAGTGGGAAGTTGAGTGTGGACCCTGTGGAGATTGGCGGGGTGCTAAATGAACATTTCTCATTGGTTTTCACTCAGGAAAAGGAGAATATTATAGAGGAAAAGAATGAGGTATGAGAGATAAATGCGAGGTGCTGCATTTTGGGAAAGCAAATCTTAGCAGGACTTATACACTTAATGGTAAGGTCCTAGGGTGTGTTGCTGAACAAAGAGACCTTGGAGTGCAGGTTCATAGCTCCTTGAAAGTGGAGTTGCAGGTAGATAGGATCGTGAAGAAGGCGTTTGGTATGCTTTCCTTTATTGGTCAGAGTATTGAGTACAGGAGTTGGGAGGTCATGTTACGGCTGTACAGGACATTGGTTAGGCTACTGTTGGAATATTGCATGTAATTCTGGTCTCCTTCCTATCAGAAAGATGTTGTGAAACTTGAAAGGGTTCAGAAAAGATTTACAAGGATGTTGCCAGGGTTGGAGGATCTGAGCTACAGGGAGAGGCTGAACAGGCTGGGGCTGTTTTCCCTGGAGCGTCGTAGGCTGAGGGATGACCTTATACAGGTTTACAAAATTATGAGGAGCATGGATAGGATAAATAGGCAAAGTCTTTTCCCTGGGGCCGGTAAGTCCAAAACTAGAGGGCATAGGTTTAGGGTGAGAGGGGAAAGATATAAAAGAGACCTAAGGGGCAACGTTTTCACGCAGAGGGTGGTACATGTGTGGAATGAGCTGCCAGAGGATGTGGTGGAGACTGGTACAATTGCAACATTTAAGAGGCATTTGGATGGGTATATGAAAAGGGAGGGTTTGGATATGGGCCGGGTGCTGACAGGTAGGACTAGATTGGGTTGGGATATCTGGTCGGCATGGACGGGTTGGACCGAAGGGTCTGTTTTCGTGCTGTACATCTCTATGACTCTAGAAAGGTTCAAGGTTAGTTACGAACAGGTGTTATCAATTCTAGAAGGAGTGAAAGTAGACAAGTCCCCTGGGCCAGATGGGATTTATCCAAGGATTCTTTGGGAAGCTAGGGAGGAGATAGCAGTGCCTTTGTCTATAGGTTTGGTACCAGAGAACTGGAGGATTGTAAATGTTGTACCCTTGTTCAAGAAGGGCAGTAGAGATGACCCAGGTAATTATAGACCAGTAAGCCTTTTGTCTGTTGTAGGAAAGGCTTTGGAAAGGATTATAAGAGATAAGATTTATAATTATCTAGCAAGCAACAATTTGATTTCAGATAGTCAACATGGTTTCGTCAAGGGCATCTCATTGAGTTTTTTGAGAAGGTGACCAAGCATGTGGATGAGGGTAGGACAGTTGACGTGGTATACATGGACTTCAGTAAAGCCTTTGATAAGGTTCCACATGGTAGGCTGTTGGAGAAAATGCAGAGGCATGGAATTGAGGGTGATTTAGCAGTTTGGATTAGAAACTGGCTTTCTGAAAGAAGGCAGCGAGTGGTAGTTGATGGAAAATATTCAGCCTGGAGTCCGGTTACTAGTGGTGTGCCACAAGGATCTGTTTTGGGACCACTGCTGTTTTTAATTTTTATAAATGACTTAGACGCAGGCATAGGTGGATGGATTAGTAAGTTTGCAGATGAGACTAATGTCGATGGAGTAGTGGACAGTGTGGAAGAATGTTACAGGTTGCAGGGGGACTTGGATAAACTGCAGAATTGGGCTGAGAGGTGGCAAATGGAGTTCAATGCAGCTAAATGTGAAGTGATTCACTTTGGGAAAAATAACAGGAAGGCAGAAAACTGGATCAATGGAAAGATTCTTGGTAGTGTAGATGTGCAGAGGGATCTTGGAGTCCATGTACATAGATCCCTGAAAGTTGCCATCCAGGTGGATAGTGCAGTTAAGAAGATATATGGTGTGTTAGGTTTCATTTGTACAGGGATTGAGTTCCGGACCCGCAATATCATGCTGCGACTATACAAAACACTGGTGCGACTGCACTTGGAATATTGTGGACAGTTCTGGTCCCCATATTTCGGGAAGGATGTGGAAGCATTGGAAAAGGTGCAGAGGAGATTTACCAGGATGTTGCCTGGTCTGGAGGGAAGGTCATATGAGGAAAGGCTGAGAGACTTGAACCTGTTCTTATTGGCAAGAAGAAGGCTAAGAGGGGATTTGATAGAGACATACAAGATGATCAGAGGATTAGATAGGGTGGACAGTGAGTCTTTTTCCTAGATTGGTGACGTCAGCATGTACGAAGTCTTTTTCCTAGATTGGTGACGTCAGCATGTACGAGGGGTCATAACTACAAATTGAGGGCTGATAGATTTAAGACAGAAGTCAGAGGCAGGTTCTTTACGCAGAGAGTGGTAAGGGTGTGGAATGCCCTACCTGCTAATGTAGTCAACTCAGCCACATTAGGGAGATTTGAACTATCCTTAGATAAGCACATCGACGATGATGGGATAGTGTAGGGGGACGAGCTGAGAATAGTTCACAGGTCGGTGCAACATCGAGGGCCGAAGGGCCTGTTCTGTGCTGTACTGTTCTATGTTCTCTCCCCCAATATCTCACTGTCGCTCCCCCAATATCTCACTGTCTCTCTCCCCCAGTATCTCACTGTCTGTCTCCCCCAGTATCTCACTGTCTCTCCCCCAGTATCTCACTATCTCTCCCGCAGTATATCACTGTCTTAACCCCCAGTATCTCACTGTCTCTCTTTCCCAGTATCTCACGGTCTCTCCCCCAGTATCTCACTGTCTCTCCCCCAGTATCTCACTGTCTGTCTCTCTCTCTCCCAGTATCTCACTGTCTCTCTCCCCCAGTATCTCACTGTCTCTCCCGCAGTATCTCACTGTCTCTCCCCCAGTATTTCACTATCCCCAGTATCTCACGGTCTCTCCCCCAGTTTCTCACGGTCTCTCCCGCAGTATCTCACTGTTTCTCCCCCAGTATCTCACTGTCTCTCCCCAGTATCTCACGGTCTCTCCCCCAGTATCTCACTGTCTCTCCCCTAGTATCTCACTGTCTCTCCCCCAGTATCTCACGGTCTCTCCCACAGTATCTCATTGTCTCTCCCCAGTATCTCACGGCCTCTCCCCCAGTTTCTCACGGTCTCTCCCCCAGTTTCTCACGGTCTCTCCCCCAGTATCTCACNTCACTGCCTCTCCCCCAGTATCTCACTGTCTCTCCCCCAGTATCTCACTGTCTCTCCCCCATCTCTCTGCTTTTAAATTACTCCCCAAAAACCTACCTCCAACCAAGTCTTTAGTCATCTATTCTTGCACCAAATTGTATTTGGTTCCACCTCCTGTGATGGACCTGGTGATGGTTTGTTATTTTAATGCAGATTGCTGAAACATAGAAAACAGGAGTAGGCCATTCGGCCCTTCGAGCCTGCTCCATCAGTCAATATGATCCCATCTGATCATCCAACTCTCAACAGTCCCCTGTTCCTACTCGCACCCCAAACCTTTTGATCCCTTTCGGCCTAAGAATGATATCTAATTTTTTCTTGTAAACGTTTAATGTTTTGGCTTCATCTCCTTTCTGTGCTGGGAAATCTGGGTGAAGAAATTTCTCCTCCTCTCTGCCATAAACAGCTTCTATATCGTTAAACTGTTCCAGACTCTCTGCTCATTACAAAGATCCTTCCTACATTTACCCTGTCTCGTGCTGTTAGAAGTTTTTGGTTTCTATGAGTTCTCCTTCATTCTTCTCAACTTCAATGAATATTGTTCTAACTGATTCAGTCTGCCTTCCTCCATCAGTCCTGCCATCCCAGGATTCAGTCTGGTAAAACTTTGTTGCACTCCCTCGATAGCTAAACCACCCTTTCTCAGATAAGGAGACCAAAACTGCACACAATGTTCCAGGTGTGGCCTCACCAGGCCCAGTACAATTGCAGCGAGATACCCCTGCCCCTGTACTCGAATCCTTTTGCTATGAAGGCCAATGTAGGGGCTAGTTTAGGGGACCATTATTCAGAGTACTGGTCTAAATGATAAGATTCTTGGTAGCGTGGATGAGCAGAGAGATCTTGGTATCTACATACGTAGATCCCTGAAAGTTGCCACCCAAGTTGATAAAAGGCGTACGGTGTGTTAGCTTTTATTGGGAGAGGGATTGAGTTTCACAACCATGAGGTCATGCTGCAGCTGTACAAAACTCTGGTGCGGCCGCACTTGGAGAATAGCGTACAGTTCTGATCACTGCATTATAAGAAGGATGTGGAAGCTTTGGAAAGGGTTCAAAGGAGATTTACCAGAATGTTGCCTGGTGTGGAGGGAAGGTCTAATGCGGAGATACTTGAGGCTATTTTTGTTAGAGAGAAGGTTGAGAGGTGACTTAATAGAGACATACAAGATAATCAGAGGATTAGATAGAGTGGACAGTGAGAGGCCTTTTCCTTGGATGATGATGGCTAGCATGTGGGGACTTAGGTGATAGATATAGGACAGATTTAGGATAGTTTCTTAACTCAGAGACTAGTAAGGGTGTGGAACGCACTGCCTACAACGGTAATAGACTCACCAACTTAAGGGCATTTAAATAGTCATTGGATAAAAATGGAATAGTGTAGGTTAGATGGACTTCAGATTGGTTTCACAGGACGGCACAACATCGAGGTCCGATGGGCCTGTACAGTGCTGGAATGTTCTATGTTCAGTTGAGTTTGGGATTATGGTGCTTCTTCACCCCCTGCTACACCTGCATGCTCATTTCCAGCAACTGGTGCACAAAAACACCCAGGTCTCATTGTATATCCCTCTTTCCCCCTTTGATAATAATTTGCCTTCCTGTTTTTGCTCCCATCGTGGATAGCCTCACATTTATTCATGTATTTGACCACTTACCCAACTTGTCCAAATCACACTGAATCCCCCTCACAGCTCACCCTCCACCCAACTCCGTGTGTGCTCTGCTAACTTGACGATATTATACATTGTTCCCTCATTTAAATTATTAAAATACCTTGTGAATAGCTGGGTTCTCAGCCCTGATCTCTGTGTTACCTCACTAGTCACTTGTTGAGCTTATACAGGACATTGGTGAGGCCTCTCTTGGAATACTGTGCCCAGTTCTGGTCTCCCTGTTATTGGAAGGATATTATTAAACTGGAGAGGGTTCAGAAAAGACTTACCAGGATGCTGCCAGGAATGGAGGGTTTGGCTTATGAGGAGAGGCTGGACAGGCTGGGCCTGTTTTCACTGGAGTGGAGGAGGTTGAGGGGTGATGTTATAGAGGTTTATAAAATCATAAGGGGTCCAGATAAGGTGAATGGCGGATGTCTTTTCCCTAGGGTGGGGGAGTTCAAGACTAGGGGGGCATATTTTTAAGGTGAGAGGAGAAAGATTTATAAAAAACGGGAGGCTATTTGTTTACATAGAGAGTGGTTCAAGTGTGGAATGAACTTCCAGAGGACGTGGTGGGTGCGGGTACAGTTACGTTGAAAAGACATTTGGTTAGGTTAGATGGGCTTCAGATGGGTTTCACAGGACGGCGCAACATTGAGGGCCGATGGGCCTGTCCAGTGCTGGAATGTTCTATGTTCAGTTGAGTTTGGGATTATGGTACTTCTTCACCCCCTGCTACACCTGGACTAGGCCAGACCACTCAAAACATTCTTGAGCCGGCAATCCAGACCATAACTTAGCAAGTTGTTTCGGTAAGTGTACAGTGAGAATTACTCAGAGTAAGGTACCAGGTTTTAAAACAGACAGAAATTTATTCACAAAATTACACAACGAAACACAAAGAACAGAATAAAGAACCCCTACAGAGCTCAGTCTGTCCAAACTAGACTTAGGTATGCTGTTCTGAATATACACAACAGTCCCAATAAGCAAACACTCTTAAAAACCAGTATAAATGGAACAGATGCTTACAGGTTGAAGTTAGATCAGCAGAAGAAGAGAGAGAGAGAGTTTCCACACAGCTCACTGTTGAACTCCCAACTAGTTCTGGACTGAACTGAACTGCTTAGCTAGAGAGCTGCCCACTGCCCTTTCGTTATACAGGTCACTTCTAAGACATGACCACTTTGGCCTGAAGTCTCATCTGTTTACATATAAACAAAAGGCCTCTCAATACTCTTTAATCTCTCTACCAAACCAGACTGATTGGCACAGGAAGCTGTTTACGACCCCTCTGAAAAATACCAAGGACACAGTATCCTTGAGAAAAGGAATAGCTTTTAGAAAAAAAGGAGCCAGCTTTGTGACAAAGTCCATGAATAAGAAATGTTCGGAGGGACATGGGCCAAGTGCAGGCAGGTGGGACTAGTTTAGTTTGGGATTATGGTCAGCATGGACTGGTTGGGCCGAAGGGTCTGTTTCTGTGCTGTATGACACTGAGAGTGGCTGCCACTTGGGAAAAGGGCCATTGATTCCTAGCCCTTGTTCCCTGTCTGGTAATCAGTTCTCTGTCCACAGGATATAGATAGATTAGCGACTTGGGCACAGAAATGGCAGATGGAGATTAATCCACACAAATGCGAGGTGATGCGTTCTGGATGATCAAATTTAGGTATGAATTCTACTGTAAATGGCAGAACGCTGAGAAAGGTTAACATACAGACCGATCTGGGTGTGCAGGTCCACAGTTCCCTTAAAATGGCGACACAGGTGGCCAAGATGATTAAGAAGGCTCATGGCCTGCTCACCTTCATTGGCTGGGGCATGGAGTACCAGAGTCGAAGAACTGCGGTGCTGGAAAAGCACAGCTGGTCAGGCAGCATCCAAGGAGCAGGAGAGTCATCGTTTCGAGCATAAGCTCTTCATCAGAACGTTCCTGATGAAGGGCTTTTGCCCGAAACGTCGACTCTCCTGCTCCTCGGATGCTGCCTGACCGGCTGCGCTTTTCCAGCCCCACACTCTTCGACTCTGGTCTCCAGCATCTGCAGTCCTCACTTTCTCCATGGAGTACCGAGAGTTGGCAAACCATGTTGCAGCTATATCAAACCTTCTGTTAACCTGCATTTGGAGTACTGTGTGCAGGTTCGGTTGCCACACTACCAGAAGGAGGTGGAAGCTTTGGAGAGAGTGCAGGGAAGGTTCACCAGGGTGTTGCCTGGTCTCAAGGGCATCGGCCTATGGGGATAGACCGGGATTGGCCATGGGGATAGACTGGGATTGGCCTTGGGGATAGACTGGGATTGGCAATGGGGATAGACTGGGATTAGCCATGGGGATAGACTGGGATTGGCAATGGGGATAGACTGGGATTAGCAATGGGGATAGACTGGGATTGGCCATGGGGATAGACTGGGATCAGCAATGGGGATAGACTGGGATCGGCCATGGGGATAGACTGGGATCGGCCATGGGGATAGACTGGGATCAGCAATGGGGATAGACTGGGATCGGCCATGGGGATAGACTGGGATCGGCCATGGGGATAGACTGGGATCAGCAATGGGGATAGACTGGGATCGGCAATGGGGATAGACTGGGATTAGCAATGGGGATAGACTGGGATTGGCCATGGGGATAGACTGGGATCAGCAATGGGGATAGACTGGGATCGGCCATGGGGATAGACTGGGATCGGCCATGGGGATAGACTGGGATCAGCAATGGGGATAGACTGGGATCGGCAATGGCGATAGACTGGGATCGGCCATGGGGATAGACTGGGATCGGCCATGGGGATAGACTGGGATCGGCTATGGGGATAGACTGGGATTGGCCATGGGGATAGACTGGGATTGTTTTCACTGGAGAGATGGCGGCTGAGAGGAGACCTGATGGAGATCTACACAACTGTGAGAGGCGTAGACAGGGAGGATGGTTAGAGACTTTTTCCCCAGGGTTGTAGTTTCAATGACAAGGGGGCACAGGGTTCAAGGTGAGAGGGGGAAAGTTTAAGGGAGATTTGTGAGGCAAGTTTTCACGCAGAGAGTGGGAAGAGCCTGGAATCCACTGCCAGAAGAGATGGTAGAAGCAGCCAGCAGCAGTACAAGTTCCTCCCGTCGGAGCTCCGTGAAGATGAAAGCTAATCGTCAACGGGCAGGACGGGATCTCGGTCCCTCTCAGAACTTGAGCCATCTCCGAGCGGAAAGAGGCATTTGCATGATTCCATGTATAAAGAGGGAATAGAGGGCAGACTGAATAAGGGCAGAAGGTTTGTTTTTTCGTTTAGTTAGGGCATGATGATCGGCACAGGCTGGGGAAGGCCGAAGGGCCTGTTCCCTGTGCTGTACTTCTCTTTTGTTCTTTGTGCCCCAGTCCCTTGGGTGTTTAACTTGGAGTCCGTCTCGGTTGGCAGTGACCATTGTTTTCTCCGGCAGATCATTGCAGCCCAGGAGGAGATGCTGAGGAAGGAGAAGGAGCTGGAGGAGGCTCGCAAGAAGCTGGCGCAGATCCGCCAGCAGCAGTACAAGTTCCTCCCGTCGGAGCTCCGTGAAGATGAAAGCTAATCGTCAACGGGCAGGACGGGATCTCGGTCCCTCTCAGAACTTGAGCCATCTCCGAGCGGAAAGCCGGTCGCTCTGGCAGACCGCCGCGGCTGGGGGAACTTTTGCATCAACCCGGATTTACCCAATTGTAGATTGTAGTCAGAAATATGTTAGTTTTAGTATTGGCTTTCTCTACTCCCAAGGCATGCATGCACTAAAAATACATATCAGGGACGTTGACAAAGATGAATAGGGCCAGACCACGTTCTGTGCAGGAGGATGATGCCCAGACACAGAGCTGTACCTTGGACGATCTGAGTCTGTCTGCTCCGGTGATGTAGGAAGATGAAAACCATCCTGTGGATAATGTTGTTGGGGGGGGCCCACCCAGGGTTGCGTTCTGTGCAGCCAATGGGCGACACGTCCCACTGAGGAAAAGGAAAAGTAAGAGAGCAAGAAATAAATAAAACAAAAAGCCATGTTGTGTTTACAAACCTGAGTGCTCGGTCAAAGCAGAATCCGGGCGTGCGCCAGAAAGGCAGTGTTCTTAAAATAAAAAGAAAAGGGGGGTGCAGGGAGAATTTCAGAGCACGGTTCCAAGTTCATGTCATATTTCCATGTGATGGGTACCCCCCCTGGTGCGCCTCTCCATGTCTGTACGCTTTGCCATATTAGCTGCACGGTTGCTTTAATTTGACTTTTCTATTGCCTACAACAGCTGCCTCTGTTATTCTACTTAAACCACTGAATGGCACCAAGTTCCTCTACACTTGTCTATTTTAAGTAGTGTTCCTGAAGTCTTAATCCCCAGGGGAGCTGCCAGTTTAAGCAGCACTTGGTTGCCTTCTGTGTTTCTCCATCTGATTTTTAGCCCACCAGAAAGCTGCAGTAAGCTGAAATCCCCTTCTGGATATTGCATTCCACAGAACTACACCAAGTCGTATTGTAACTCTCAGTGTCACAGACTTGCCTCTCTCCCAGCCCAGGCTCTGTCATCTCAGTGACCCTGTTCGTCTCTAAGTTCCAAATGTAGAAACATCCGTCTCTTTTGTTAAGTCACTGAGAAATTTGAACCATTGTTTTTTTTTCTTAAAGAAATGAATGAAATTCAATGCACCGAAATTATTCCTGAAGTGTTGTCGCATTGGCCTTTAGGTTTGAGTTGTTTTGAGATGGTATGTTTGAAATGGAAGGTGTACCTGCAAAATCGATATGCTGTTTTCTTCTCCGGTTTGCAAGTTCCCATTGGCTTGCCTGACCTCCTATGACCCAAAGTTGAAATGAAGCATCACTTATAACTGCCATGACAGAATGTATTACTGTATGTAACATAAACTGCTAATTTATCGGCCACAAAAACTATTTTTTGTATTCACAGAAATAAAAAAAAAAGATTTCAAAGGAAATTCAAGTCTTGGGTGGGGGTTTTCGTCAAGTAAGGAAATGTTCTCATAATCTTGTGTGACCATTGGGACTGCTCTCTCACCAGAGAGAGAGATGGCTGGTGGTGGGTTAACCTGAGGGTCACCACACCTCAGGCAAGGGGAAAGGTTGAGAAGGCACGGCCTTCTGCCTTTATTACTCAGACCGTTGAGTTTAAGAGTTAGGATGTCATGTTGCAGTTGGTGAGGAAGAAGGGCTCATGCCCGAAACGTCGATTCTCCTGCTCCTCGGATGCTGCCTGACCTGCTGCGCTTTTCCGGCAACACGTTTTCAGCTCTGATCTCCAGCATCTGCAGTCCTCACTTTCTCCTGCAGTTGGTGAGGAGTACTGTGTACAGTTCTGGATGTGAGTAAGTTGGAGAGGGTGCAGAAAAGATAAACAAGAATTTTACTGGGCCTGGAGGTGTTGAGTTATAAGGAAAGGCTGGATAGGCTGGAGCTCTTTTCCTTGGAGTTTAGGAGGTTGAGGGGTGACCTTGTAGAGGTTATGAAATCGTGAGGGGCATAGATAAGGTGAATGGCACAGGCCTTTTCCCCGGGGGGGGGGGGGGAGGAGTTCAAAACTAGAGAGTATAATTTTAAGGTGAGAGGAAAAAGATTTAAAAGGGACCCGAGGGGCAACTTTTTCCACACAGACAATGGCTCATATGTGGAATGAACTGTCAGAGGATGTGGCGGTTGCAAGTACACTCACACGTTTAGACAGGTCAGAGGAAAACAGGCCAAATGACTATTTAAATGACCTTAAAGTTGGCGAGTCTACTACTGTTGTAGGCAGTGCGTTCCACACCCTTAGTATTCTCTGAGTTAAGAAACTATCCTAAATCTGTTCTATATCTATCACCTCTCAATTTAAAGCTAGCCATCATCATCCGAGGAAAAAGCCTCTCACTGTCCACTCTATCTAACCCTCTGATTATCTTGTACGTCTCAATTAAGTCACCTCTCAACTTTCTTCTCTCTAATGAAAACAGCCTCAAGTCCTTCAGCCTTTCTTCATTAGACCTTCCCTCCACACCAGGCAGCATCCTGGTAAATCTCCTTTGAACCCTTTCCAAACCTTCCACATCCTTTCTATAATGCAGTGACCAGAACTGTCTGCAATTCACCAAGTGCAGCCACACCTGAGTTTTGTACAGCTGCAGCATGACCTCATGGCTCCAAAACTCAATCCCTCTACCCATAAAAGCTAACACACTGTATGCCTTCTTAACAACCCTATCAACCTGGGTGGCAACCTTCAGGGATCTATATACATGGACACCGAGATCTCTCTGCTCAGTAAACATGGAAAAAGAAATAAAAGTTCAACATCACGCTCTGTCAGTCCAAAAACGTGATTGGGGTGACCCCCATGTGCCCATCGTTCCTGGGCAACTTTAGCTTCCAGCCTGCTAGCACCTTGGTCTTTAAAACCCTCGCCTGTGTTTTCAAATCCCTTCCCTGCCATCTACACTGGGGTCTGCAGTCACTGTCTGAGCTGAGGCTGCACTGCTCTGAGTCTGCTGTCTCCACTCGGAAGATAGCAGCTCAGACTGCAGTGAGGTACTGCTCTCTGCAGTGACCCCACCTCTGGGATGTGTGACCTCCCTTCTGGGAGCAAGGCAGTGAAAGGGTTACACAGGTAAAGAACATGTTTTCCCTCTGTGAGCGGGGGCTAATCAACTCTGCCACAGAAACCAGTTTGAGGCTAAAAACATGAAATGTTTTGCAAGAAGGAATTAGATGTAGTTATCATAGAGTCAATAGCGATGTACAGCACAGAAACAGACCCTTTGGTCCAACCCGTCCATGCTGACCAGATATCCCAACCCAATCTAGTCCCATTTGCCAGCACCCGGCCCAGATCCCTCTATTCATTTACCTATCCAGATGCCTTTTAAATGCTAAGGGAGGGGTGGATGTTAAAGGGTGTGGGGAGAAAGCAGGAACTGGGGACTGAGTTAGATGATCAGCCAGGATCATATTGAATGGGGGAGCAGGCTTGAAGGGCCACATGGCCTCCTGTGTTGGTGCCCAAGCTGGGTCAAAATCCTGGGCATTACCTGACTCGCCTGCAGCACTGAGGGTGCCCCTACCCCCTCACAGACTGCAGCGATGACATTCTCATCATCTTCCCAACAGCAATGAAGGCTAGACAACAGATGCTGGCTCTCACTAGACTCTGTTTGAGTCTCACAGTGCAATCAGTTGTGTAACCATGCGTTTGATTGAACAGAATAATCTTTGGAGCTTTAATTTTTTTTTAAAACATGCATGTGGAAAGAGTGTGAAACAAGCCTGCGATACCCAGTCTCTGAGAATCAGCAGTGTGATAAAGCCGTGATAGTGGGGAGTAACGGTACCAGCTGGCCTGGGAGGAGGAACAGGCTGAATATCTGCAAGCCAGCACCTCTGACAGTGCAGCAGCCCCTCAGCACTGCACTGTGACTGTCAGTCCATTGAATAGTTCAGTTGTTGGGACCAACTCATTGTCATCTGCCCCACAACCCTCCAGTCCATCGTGCAATCTGTCTCACAGTTCGTGTGTCAGTGTACATATTAGATTAAATTACTTACAGTGTGGAAACAGGCCCTTTACCTGAGGCAGGAATTGAACCCTGGTCTCTGACACTGTGAGGCAGCAGTGCTAACCACTGTGCCACCGTGCTGCCCATACAAGATACATGACCATCATTGTGTCAGAGTATGCAACCTGTGGATATAAAAGTCTCATACTCCATCTTACCGCAGGATCACTTGAACATGGGCATGCTACTGAAAGCATGGGATTCTCACAGTTCAATGTCAGCCTGGGCACTTATAATCTGTTCAGCTATAACACAATGTTTCTGTTCCTGTGTAATTCTGCATTATAAGAATATTGTGTAATAGCAGCACCATTTAAACCAATGGGAGTGGAAGTGCGTTATAGCCAATACAGGTCAGGAAAGTTCACATTCCACAAATAGCGGTCTAAATACTTCAACCGTATTATAGCCAACTCACGTTGGAGAAACCGACTGTACATGTTTATGAATGTAATAGGGTGTGAACCTTCGGGGTCAGAGATGAGAGAGAGCAGGCCAAAAACTGGACATGGATATTGAATTAGTTTTATTGTCACATGTACTCAGATGAATACAGTGAGGAGTTTACTGTTGCCATATTACAGCGCCATCTCAGGTACAGAGGTACCTAGGTATAAATACTTAAGATCAAGTTCTTCGGAAACAAAAAATAATTAGAAAAGTGAAGAAATAAATAGTCCAGCATTATGGGTCTTGGGAATAAATGAGGAAAATAAAGAAGAAAATTGTGTGGATTATCAGTTTTTCCCAACCCATTCAAGCCAGCACCAAGCCTCAGGAGAGAGCCCCACCACTTCACTGCCATCTGCATCAGCAACCCCCTCCACCCCCAGTATAGGGTCGCCCCACATTAAGGTACCATCTCTCTGCCACTGGTCCTACTTCGTTGACGTTGCTGTGATATAGCAGGGCTTGCTGTTTCCAATCTCTGATTGATCTGACTCCCAGAGGAAACAATAAACAGAACGGGCAATCTTGGGCAATCTCAGAAGTAACGCATGAAGATCCCTCCTCAACACCCTGGATTGGTCAAATAACATCTGTCATACAATCACGAGCCTTTATTCCTCTCGACATTTCACAGCTCGGCTGCATTCTGTTTCATTTTAACGAATAGAGAATTTTTGCTCTTATAAAGGATGTTTACTACCTGGTACTGGTACTGTTCCGTTTGGTCAAAGTATAAGCTGACAGTGCCTGTGAAAGTGAAACCGCAGGCTAAGATAAATATTGGCTGTTGACTGAAGCTTTCTTAGGCTTCAGGAATGGGAATGCAGTTAGTGGCTGTGACCATCTCTTTGTGTTTTGATCATTGTCCCTCTCTATTCCATAGTGTGTTCTGTCTCACGGTACATGTGTCAGTGTACCTTTAAGAGACATGGCCACGACCATCATTATATCAGAACGTGACCTGTGGGTATAAAGTCAAGATTAGAGCGATGCTGGAAAAGCACAGCAGGTCAGGCAGTATCCGAGGAGCAGGAAAATCAACGTTTCGGGCAAAGCCCTTCATCAGGAATGAAGGGCTTCTCCAGCATCTGCAGTACACATTTCTCTATCTTACTCTATCTTACCCCAGGATCACTGGAGCATGACATGCTACAGAAAGCATAGTAATCCAAGCTGTTTAATGTTAGCCTGGATACTTATGTGTTTGTGAATGTAATATTTGCATTTGTAACAAACGTCTTTTGGGTTTTTCTATACCACAATATCTGTGTTCAGTTTTTGATTTATAGATCTTTTTAATTGAAAGAAAAGGATTTTTTATAAAATTACAACAATAAATCAACAAAAAAACACTACTTAATATATGTAAAAACAGCATCAAGAAATAATAACGCAAATAAAACACAACCATACTCATGTGCAAGATGAACAAATCAGTAAAGGCAATTAATAAATAAATAAATGAAACAGCTCAGCACAATTAGCTCCCGACCCCCGAGAGCATTGAGTATTACACATAAATTAAGTTGAAATTCTTCCTTCGAGGGCATCACGTTCCCTAAATCAGATCATCATAGCTACACAAAAGCCCGAGTTAAAATGGCAAATAAATCTACATCCGGATAATCCAAAAAGGGCTACCATATCTTATAAAAATGTTCAGTTTTTCGGTGTACCATATTCATAAGAAAGTCCAAAGGAATATGGCCCATGATTAGTCTACACCAATCCGACAGACCCAGGAGGGTTTTCAAAGACCCAACACATCAGAATATTTTCCTCGCACAAAAACTGAGAATATTAAAACGTTTTTTTTTCCCATGAGTGTCTAAAGAAGATAAATTGGGTAGGCCCAGGAGAAGAGAGATAGGGTCCCTCTTCACTTCGATCCCCAAGACCCTCTCTACAGCATTCCAATTTGTACGGAGCCTGCAGCAAGACCACAGACAATGAGTGAGCGTAGCGATACTTATTTTACACTTAGGACTTAATGAAGATGCTCCCATCTGAAATTCTGCGAGATTGTCTGGGGCCAAATGGACCCGATGCAGAATCTTTAGCTGCACAGCATGGATCCTATTACAGATCGAAACCTTTCTCACATTTTCATAAGTGTTCTCCCATGTCTCCATAGAGATCTCAACCCTTAGCTCTCTCTCCCAGCACCTACAGAGCCGCTCAACGTCTTTTGAAAGATCACCCCCTAACATAAGATAGAGTAGAGTCACAGAGCTGTACAATATGGAAACAGACCCTTCGGTCCAACCCGTCCATGCCGACCAGATATCCCAACCCAATCTAGTCCCACCTGCCAGCACCCCGGCCCATATCCTTCCAAACCCTTCCTATTCATATACCCATCCAGATGCCTTTTAAATGTTGCAATTGTACCAGCCTCCACCAGTTCCTCTGGCAGAGAGTACTTCTGGCATGAAGCATGTCTTCTCCATGACAGATCTGTAGGAGTCAGTTAAAAGCGTGGTCACTTTCTGAATCCCTGACCTGAAAAAAGTTCTCTGCTAACTAAACCATACTTATGGGTTATTTGGTCAAAGGGCATCAGTATTTCACCTTCAAATAAATCACTGTGTCCAGTTTTTAATGTTACAAGGGATAGCATATGCATTGGCTCATCAGGTAAAATCCCCTGTCAAAGGCAAGACACACATCACCTCCAAATCTCTCAAAGCTTTCGATTCCATGCTCCTGCTAATAACAAATTATCCCAGGCCTGAGAAAGCGGCACTCGACCTGAAATGTTAACTTTGATTTCTCTCCACAGACACTGCCAGATCCACTGAGCTTTCCCAGCAACTTCTGTTTTTGTTTCTGATCCTTTCCCTGATTCCTTTTTGAAGAAAACTGTCCAATTTTTGGTGGCACAGTGGTTAGCACTGCTGCCTCACAGCGCCAGAGACCTGGGTTCAATTCCCGCCTCAGGCAACTGTCTGTGTGGAGTTTGCACATTCTCCCCGTGTCTGCGTGCGTTTCCTCGGGGTGCTCCGGTTTCCTCCCACAGTCCAAAAATGTGCAGGTTAGGTGAATTGGCCATGCTAAATTTCCCGCAGTGTTAGGTGAAGGGGTAAATGTAGGGGAATGGGTCTGGGTGGGTTACTCTTTGGAGGGTCGGTGTGGACTTGTTGGGCTGAAGGGCCTGTTTCCACACTGTAAGTAATCTAATCTAATAAAAAAAGCCGAGATTTATAAAGCATCTCTATGAACCTCAGAACATCCCATAGTGCCCCACAAATTTTGGTCACTGTTGTGATGTGGTGACCATAGTGATCAACTGATGTACAGCAAGCTGCCACAAACAGATAAATGTGGTAAATGACCAGATCACCTGGCCTGGTCTGCTGGCTGAGGGCCAGGAGACTGGGAAAACATCCCCCTGCTCTTCAAATAGTTGCCAAGGGGGTGCCCTTGCAGCTGAGTGGGCAGACTGGTGTCTTGGCTCATGTATTACCCAAAAGGGAGCACCTACCTCAGTGTAGCCATTGATAGCATTTCCCTGGAGGGCAACTTGAATATTTTTGTCTCTGAAATGAATCAAAGTAACCGTGGCCAACACACCCAAAGTTGATAAAACAAAGGACTGTGCATGCTGGGAAATCTGAAACAGAAGCTGCTGAAGAAACTCAGCAGATCTGGCAGCATCTGTGGAGAGAAAGCAGAGTTAAAGAGTCGGGTCCAGTGAGCCTTCTTCAGAACTCCAAAAAGTTGCCTTTCTTTGGAAATAAAAGCATTTCTTGCTTGTTGTGTTAAATAAGGAAATGTAATAGTAAGTGTGTGCGGCCAAATGTTGCAGCAATCCTGACCAAGGGACAGTTCCTGGATGTTGGTTCATTCAGTTTTTGAGACTTCCTTCAGTACCATGCTTCTCCACTGGGTGGAGCCAGTCCACAACCAGAAATCCCGACTGACCGAGATTCCTCCAAATGGACATGCAGGTCGGGTGGATATTGGGATTCGGGAGCAGGAAACTCCAATGAAACCTGAAATCGGGCTGGATGAGGTTTCATGCCACTACAAAGGGCACCTGGATGAGACCGAAATCAGGGAGCAGTGTTCAGGGCAGCTCAGTGGTTAGCACTGCTGTCTCACGGCGCCAGGGACCTGGGTTTGATTCCACCCTAAGGCAACTGACTGTGTGGAGTTTACACATTCTCCACGTGTCTGCGTGGGTTTGCTCCGGGTGCTCTGTTTTCCTACCAGAGTTCAAAGCTGTGCAGATTAGGTGGATTGCCCATGGGAAATTGTGCAGGCTCGATGCGTTAGCCATGGGACATGTAGGGAGAGGAACTGGGTGGGATGGTCTTTGAAGGGTTGGTGTGGGCCGAATGGCCTGTTTCCACACTGCAGGGATTCTATTTTTCCAGGGAGTGGCGGATTGTTAGTTGGCCCTCCCTCCTTTATCATGAGAGGAAGGAGCTCCGCTTTTCCAACAGGAGATACTGAGCACAGAATCCCTCAGGAAAATGAGGAGCCATATTTCCATTCTGACAGATCTCTCACACCATAGAGCTGTCGGGGAGGAAAAGGGGAAAACTGCAGAACCACCAAAGATGCCAATGGGAGGGATGGGGGTGCCTTTATGGTACAGGGGTTGGTCTGGGTGCAGCGAAGGGTGGGGAGGAGGGTTTGGGGTTGGGGGCTAAGTCCCAGAGGGAGACATATCGGCTGTTTCCGGAGGTGATGGGGGCAGATGTGTCAGGTCATGGTCTGGGAGAGTGTGGTTCGGGTATAGGAAATAATACTGGGGTCAATTGAATAGTTATCAAGGAGATCGACTATGCACAGACTCATAGAATTTTATAGTACAGAAGGAGGATGGATGTAGGTTTGCTCGCTGAGCTGCAAGGTTCATTTCCAGACGTTTCGTTACCCTACTAGGTAACATCTTCAGTGGGCCTCAGGCGCAGCAATGCTGAAGATTCCAGCTTTCGATTTATATGTTTGGGTTTCTTTGGGTTGGTGATGTCATTTCCTGTGGTGATGTTATTTCCTGTGGTGAAGTCACTTCCTGTTCCTTTTCTCAGGGGGTGGTAGATAGGGTCTAACTCGATGAGTTTGTTGCTAGAGTTCCGGTTGGAATGCCATGCTTCTAGGAATTCTCGTGTGTGTCTTCGTTTGGCTTGTCCTTGGATGGATGTGTTGTCCCAGTCGAAGTGGTGTCCTTCCTCATCCGTATGTGAGGATACTAGTGAGAGTGGGTCCCTAGTAGAAAGAAACCCAAACATATCAATAGAAAGCAGGAATCATCAGCATTGCTTCACCTGAGGTCCACTGAAGATGTTACCTAGTAGGGTAACGAAACTTTTGGAAATGAACCTTGCAGCTCAGCGAGCATACCTACATCCAAACCCTCAACCTGAGCTACAAATCTTCTCAAAACTCGCTAGCACAGAAGGAGGCCATTCGACCCATCGTGTCTGTCCTGACTCCCGAAATAACTACCCAGCTTGTTCTGACAGGTCTTTGATAGTGTGGAACTGTCGGGCATGGATGCGGAGAAACTACCAATGAGGCCCCCACCTGCATCTACCTATCGCCTTCCCAGCTACCTTCCCTCCCACCCCACCATCCCATGTATCTCTCAGCCCCTTTACCCCCCGCCTCCACATTACTGATGAAAAGCTTATGCCCAAAACGTCGACTCACCAGCACCTCGGATGGTGCCTGACCTGCTTTGCTTTTCCAGCGTCACACTTTTCAACTCTGACTCTCCAGCATCTGCAGTCCTCACTTTCTCTCAATTGAATAGTTATCCAGGAGTTCGACTATGTATAGTCATAGAATTTTACAGTGCATTCTACCCATTGTGTTTGTACAGCCTCCTGAAACAGCTAGCCAGCTTGTCCCGCTGTCTCGCCCTATCTCCGCAGCCCTTTAACTTCATCTCTTTCAAATATATATCCAGCTTTTCTGTAGCCTCCTCTGGAATTCCCCTCCCCCACTCTCCCAGGCAGCACATTCCAAATCCTAACAACTCTCTGAGCAAAGAAGTTTTTAATCATCTCATTCCTAGCTCTCTTGCTGACAATCCTGAATTTGTGCCCCCCTAGTTACTGACATAGCAACCAGTGGAAACAGAATATCCTTCCTATCCTGTTGCACTTGTTCATAATTTTGAACACCTTGATACGGTCACCTCTTAATCTTCTCTGCTCCAAGGAGAATAAGCCCCAACTCACCAATCTTTCCTTGTATCTAAAATCTCCTTTGAACTTTAACATCCCTCTTAAATAAGGTGCCCAGAACTGAACACAATCCTCCAAATGTGGTCTGACCAATGATTTGTAGAAGTGTAGCATAAGTACCTTGCTTTTATACCCTATGCCTCTATTTATAAACCCAAAGATCCTATGAGGCTTATTAACTACTGTTTCAACTTGCCTGGCCAGTTTCAGAGAATAATGCATGTAAATCCCAAGGACACTCTAATCCTATACTCCCCTCAAAGTTGTACCATTGAGCGTGGATTGTCTCTCTGTGTTTCTTTTACTAAGCTGCATTACCTCACATTTCTCTGCATTGAAATATATCTGCCTGACGTCTGCTCATTTGGCTAACTTGTCAATGTCCCTCTGAAGATGCTCAGCACCGTCCTCCCAATTCACTATTCACCCTAACTTAGCCTCATTTGCAAGTTTAGAGACTGTGCCCTCATCGCCCCTCTCCAAATCGTTTATACTAATGTATTTAATAACTTTTACTGAGTAACGATTTCACTTAATTTCATTGTGGAACCTATGATGACTGGCGAGCAGGAAATCTGCCCCAAGTTTACTCCGCAGCACTTTGACTTCATACGTAGGAACAGTCGGAGGACATTCAGCCCATCGAATCTGCTCCATCATTCGCAAAGACCCATAGCACGAGATAACTCCCAGTAAGACACATTGAGCCCGCAGGGTATTAACTCCAGCCAACCCCAGATCCCTCCTTCAATCACCAGAAGGTTTTGATAAGTGAACACAGAGAATCAGTGGATGGGAAGGAGAATCACGAGAGGACGTGGATTTAAAATAATTTCCAAAGACCCAAGAGGGGAGATGATGGGGAAGAGAAAAAGCTTCAATCAACAAATTGTTGTTGGTCTGGAATGTGGTACCTGAAAGGATGGTGGAAAGGAGCTCAGATAGTAAATATTGAAAGAGGGGAGTTAGATTAATGTCTGCAGGGCTTAGGGGAAAGGAACAGCACCATGGGACAATGGATGTGGATGTAGATTTGCTCACTGAGCTGGAAAGTTAATTTTCAGATGTTTCGTCACCATACTAAGTAACATCTTCAGTAAGCCTCTGGACGAAGCACTGCTGATGATTCCTGCTTTCTATTTATATGTTTGGGTTTATTTGGGTTGGTGATGTCATTTCCTGTGGTGATGTTATTTCTTGTGATAATGCCATTTCCTGTTCTTTTTCTCAGGGGGTGATAAATCGGGTCCAAGTCAATGTGTTTGTTGATAGAGTTCCGGTTGGAATGCCATGCTTCTAGGAATTCTCATGCATGTCTCTGTTTGGCCTGTCCTCAGATGGATGTATTGTCCTAGTCGAAGTGGTGTCCTTCCTCATCTGTATGTAAGGATATTAGGGAGAGAGGGTCATGTCATTTTGTGGCTAGTTGATATTCATGTATCCTGGTGGCTAGTTTTCTGCCTGTTTATCCAATGCAGTGTTTGTTACAGTCCTTGCACAGTATTTTGTAATCTTCTCAAAACTCGCTAACAATGGGACAGATTGGAAAGCTCATTCAAAGGGCTATCACAGGCTGGCTAGTCTCCCTGCACTGTCAGATTCCATGATTCAAGCTGTTCAGTGGGGATTTTGAATTTTTGTGTGGCTGGGTCCTCACTATAATCCAGTCGGGTCAGACACCAGCTCAGTAGAACACTGAACCAGTGATTCCTCGATCTCCTCTACAGACCCACATGTGCGTTAGCTTTATTTCAATGCACAGTCTCTACAGGAGTCAGGTAGGGGAGTGAGAGCTTGTGAACACCCTGCACAAAGTGCAGACTCACACACCTTAGAGGCACCAATAATCCAGAGCCAGTGGATTTATCATTAAACACAGGATGCAGGTTGGGATGGGACTAGTTCACTGTGGCCTTGCATCAAGATTTTAATAACAGTGTTTTCTCATAATTATTGGCTTGTACAGAACTTGAGTGTTGCTGAGAAAATGACGCATTTTGTTAAAGCTCTTGCATTCATCTGGACATTGACGAGAATACCAGTATAAAGATAATATAACAATTATACTGTGTGAGAGGGGAGTTCTGATTGGTGAGCAAGTGGAATCTGGTCAGGCCGTTCCCATCTACAATACACCAGTTAATGATGACTGACAGTCAACTGCCAAGTTTTGATTGACTTTTAAACCAGCTGCGTGTCTCTGATTGTTCAAAGTGTTGTGCTGGGAAATGAACCAGGTTTGTTGAGGTGAAAGTGGCCTCACTGTGTGGACTTGTTCTTTCTGTCAGCGGGTTTATTTTTCATCTCTTTTTGTCTTTTCCCTAAGAAGGGGAATTTCAAGATGAGCGGGCACATTGTTAAGGTGAGGGGAGAGAGATTTTAAAAAGACGCGAGAGGGAGTTATTTTACACAGAGAGTGGTTCGCGTGTGGAACGAGCTTCCTGAGGAAGTGGTGGATGCGGTTACAATTACAACGTTTAAAAGACATTTGGATGGATACAGGAATAGGAAAGGTTTGGAGGGATATGAGCCAAGTGCAGGCAGAATGGGACTAGTTTATTTGGGATTATGGTCAGCATGGACTGGTTGAAATGAAGGGTCTGCCACCTATCCTGGTCTTGTGCCTATCAAGAGATTAGTGATAGAGCAGACACCACTCTAGGTTATCTACAGAAGAGGCACTGTCCTTAGAAAACAATAAAGTTAATTGCATGGGAGCAATGATTTGGTTTGCCTGATAGATATCAATGGAATGATCTGTGCATTTCTGTCTCCAGTTCCAAATCATTGTATTTTGTAATTGGATCTGATGTGATTCAATGACTCTAGATAGCGAGTTCTCTGTGCAGCTCAGATTTGCTCATAGTTCAGCCTGTTCCATCACCATTTCTTCCCTGGAGCTGGATCAGAATCCTGAAACCTCTTCCCTAGCAGCACTGTAAGTGTACCTACAACACGTGGATTGCAGCGGTTAATGATGGCACCTCACTGCTACTGCTTGTGTACCTTACTTTTCAGCGTGTTTGCCTTTAAGAACTCCATGTGCTGCGCGTATACAATGTTCTGACTCTGCCTGGCTGTTAGACTGCTGTAAGTTTGCAAGTTGCACGCACATAAGTCAGTTGGTTGTTTAAAATGCCTGCTTTTTATGTTTACTGTTTTAAATAAACTAACCCACTGAGTTAATCAGTCCCAGACGAGCAATTGGTTACTAGGACATCAGCATGACATGGTGGGCAGTGGTGGACAGCATGCTGGTAATAAGCCTGAAATACTTCAGTCAGCAAAGCTGATGTACAGCTAAAATATAAGATCTACAGTCATTAAAGTGCATGAGACAACCCGCAATGTATTTATTTACCACAGTGTTAGAGTGTGTTGAAAACACAACTTGTTAGTTAGCAGATAAATCACAATCGAGGGGTCCACTGACCTCAGTTGAGAAAGGTAATTAATTCAGGTACATGACAGATTGATAGTGAGGTCAAAGACATGTGGTCAGAATATTCACAAAATTCCCTAGTTTAAGAGCAGGGGCACAAGGACACAGCAGATCTCCTAACAGAATTCAAAATGTTTGAAAAACCATTCCGAGCTA